>NW_017307627.1:355473-357598 GCF_000935625.1 Nanorana parkeri
AAATTTCACATTAAAAGGGTAAAAAAAAAAAAAAAAAAAAAAAGATCTGTGACTTAATGTTCCATTAAAAGTATAAGTAAAACAATTATCACCTCTTAAAGAGATCACAGGACTCCTCTCCACAATAAATGCAATGTGATTCAATGTTTTATGAAAAACATTAAAACATCCAACATCCGGGGGGTAAATAATTTTCATAGACACCATTTATCAGGCACTAGGTTTTCTTTATATAAGCCCAGACCTCATCTTGGTACTTTAGCTTAATTGTATCAGTATGTTTCATGAAATCTATACTGTCACTATAGTCTTTGATGCCAAATTGTCTCTTTCCATTTCCAGAATTCAGGGTCTCTTCTCTCAGCCCAACGGGATTTCCACTCTTCCAGAGGGTCTCTTGATGCCGAATGTTATGGAGCATTTCTCCCGTTAAGTAGTTGTTACTTTTTTTCTCTGTTACATCTTTCTTCTTTCTCCTGAATCTTCTTTTCATCAGCTTTCGTCTTTTCTCCCTCCTGACGTTTCTTTTCTTCTTGTACTAGAGCCGTCCAATATTCCCAATACAGGGATATATTACTCTCTCATTCTGTAGCATCGATTATGAAAGAAAAAAACTATGCTGTGATGAATAGGATGAATACTTGTTTGCAACAGGAATAATTTATGTTTGTTGGAACGTGCCTAAATGTATATGTATTGCAATAGTGCATCTCCCTAACAACAATTGGGGTAATTTCCTAGATAAAGATTTTAAATTTGTTATGGTAAAACAATAACAAAAGGTATACCTATCACCCTAACAACAATTGGGGTAATTTCCTAGATAAAGATTCTAGATTTGTTAGGGTAAAACAATAACAAAGGTATACTCACCTAATCCTCTGAGCCGGCTTGCTTTTAGACTGGTCTCTGGAGCCTCTCTCCTCCTCCACTGCAGCAGTCTAAGGTCCCTTAATTATCACGTTCTGTACACGGTGTATAGGGTGTGAGGATGCCGAGGAACATACCATCATTGCAGCGGAGGAGGAGACAGACATGAGGGAGCGCTGTCACAGCCGCCCATTGGGAGGATCGTCTGAATATAACTTTGATATTTTTTACCCTGGGCAAAAACGAGCACTTAACCCTTGCAATGTGGGTCTTGTTCTTTACGGTTCACTGAGAAATGAAACACATGCAAAGTGATGGACACTTTTAACTTGACTCAAATACATTTGTAAATATATTGTTATAAGGTGACTTGGTGTAAAACTACAGGTATTAGAAAAACTGCATTTTTCCTCTCCTAGTTTTTACCAATTTCTATGAGATGTATTCTGAGAAGAGCAGGAAAAGGAGACATTTTAGATGGAAACAAAATGACTCAATCACTAAAATTCTCATTAATTGTGTAATAAATATTTTGAGAATAATATTCTGAGATACAATAACAAATGCACATCATATAGCAAATGGAATCTTGTATTTTGGCATGAAGTACGCCGACAAGTGTCTCAATTTCAGGCTCTCATTCTTACATCATAACTGGACAGTGCGCCTAAAAGCACGCTTCCTTCAAGGTGTATCACGCCACAATCACATTATAGCAACCCTGTTTCTTGCTGACGAATATAAATCTCAAAGTATCCTGCAAAAGAAGCAGAGAAATGTGTTTAAACTTTGCTCTCTTGCAGATTGCCGGCTGCCGCTACCATCTGACATTTCCAGGTGTGTCAGCATGTGAGAGGTTGCTGTGGACTGTTTGCTGAGCCCCTGGTGGGTGTCATTAATCCTGCTTGACCCTCTTGGAGCAGGCTGGGACATTAACCCTGATATGGGACATGTTATTCAGACAGGGGGCTGACTATTCATGTATATACTGAAGATAAGTTCAATGTATTTCTTATCTGCTGAAGAAAAGCTGTTTATGTTTGAGCATTTTGGAGAAAGTGAAGATTTTTGTTTTACCAACACGGCTGGCTATTGATCACAACCACCCTGAATATTACAACATGTTTGAAGTCCTGCATGGGTGGTAACCATAGCTTCCTCCATAGATACAGTGGCGGAGTGAGTGTAGCCACTTCGAGACAGGAAGTGTGTTATTTGCAAATCAAAATAAAGGGAAAAAGCCTGAAAAAAAAAA
>NW_017307627.1:360258-458010 GCF_000935625.1 Nanorana parkeri
AAGATCTGTGAATTAATGTTCCATTAAAAGTATAAGTAAAACAATTATCACCTCTTAAAGAGATCACAGGACTCCTCTCCACAATAAATGCAATGTGATTCAATGTTTTATGAAAAACATTAAAACATCCAACATCCGGGGGGTAAATAATTTTCATAGACACCATTTATCAGGCACTAGGTTTTCTTTATATAAGCCCAGACCTCATCTTGGTACTTTAGCTTAATTGTATCAGTATGTTTCATGAAATCTATACTGTCACTATAGTCTTTGATGCCAAATTGTCTCTTTCCATTTCCAGAATTCAGGGTCTCTTCTCTCAGCCCAACGGGATTTCCACTCTTCCAGAGGGTCTCTTGATGCCGAATGTTATGGAGCATTTCTCCCGTTAAGTAGTTGTTACTTTTTTTCTCTGTTACATCTTTCTTCTTTCTCCTGAATCTTCTTTTCATCAGCTTTCGTCTTTTCTCCCTCCTGACGTTTCTTTTCTTCTTGTACTAGAGCCGTCCAATATTCCCAATACAGGGATATATTACTCTCTCATTCTGTAGCATCGATTATGAAAGAAAAAAACTATGCTGTGATGAATAGGATGAATACTTGTTTGCAACAGGAATAATTTATGTTTGTTGGAACGTGCCTAAATGTATATGTATTGCAATAGTGCATCTCCCTAACAACAATTGGGGTAATTTCCTAGATAAAGATTTTAAATTTGTTATGGTAAAACAATAACAAAAGGTATACCTATCACCCTAACAACAATTGGGGTAATTTCCTAGATAAAGATTCTAGATTTGTTAGGGTAAAACAATAACAAAGGTATACTCACCTAATCCTCTGAGCCGGCTTGCTTTTAGACTGGTCTCTGGAGCCTCTCTCCTCCTCCACTGCAGCAGTCTAAGGTCCCTTAATTATCACGTTCTGTACACGGTGTATAGGGTGTGAGGATGCCGAGGAACATACCATCATTGCAGCGGAGGAGGAGACAGACATGAGGGAGCGCTGTCACAGCCGCCCATTGGGAGGATCGTCTGAATATAACTTTGATATTTTTTACCCTGGGCAAAAACGAGCACTTAACCCTTGCAATGTGGGTCTTGTTCTTTACGGTTCACTGAGAAATGAAACACATGCAAAGTGATGGACACTTTTAACTTGACTCAAATACATTTGTAAATATATTGTTATAAGGTGACTTGGTGTAAAACTACAGGTATTAGAAAAACTGCATTTTTCCTCTCCTAGTTTTTACCAATTTCTATGAGATGTATTCTGAGAAGAGCAGGAAAAGGAGACATTTTAGATGGAAACAAAATGACTCAATCACTAAAATTCTCATTAATTGTGTAATAAATATTTTGAGAATAATATTCTGAGATACAATAACAAATGCACATCATATAGCAAATGGAATCTTGTATTTTGGCATGAAGTACGCCGACAAGTGTCTCAATTTCAGGCTCTCATTCTTACATCATAACTGGACAGTGCGCCTAAAAGCACGCTTCCTTCAAGGTGTATCACGCCACAATCACATTATAGCAACCCTGTTTCTTGCTGACGAATATAAATCTCAAAGTATCCTGCAAAAGAAGCAGAGAAATGTGTTTAAACTTTGCTCTCTTGCAGATTGCCGGCTGCCGCTACCATCTGACATTTCCAGGTGTGTCAGCATGTGAGAGGTTGCTGTGGACTGTTTGCTGAGCCCCTGGTGGGTGTCATTAATCCTGCTTGACCCTCTTGGAGCAGGCTGGGACATTAACCCTGATATGGGACATGTTATTCAGACAGGGGGCTGACTATTCATGTATATACTGAAGATAAGTTCAATGTATTTCTTATCTGCTGAAGAAAAGCTGTTTATGTTTGAGCATTTTGGAGAAAGTGAAGATTTTTGTTTTACCAACACGGCTGGCTATTGATCACAACCACCCTGAAACAGCCTCATAGCTAGATAGCTGAATATTTGCTGCTTGAGATAAGTTATGTCATTCCTGTTATATGACTGGCATTCTCACAAAATTTGTGTGCTGGTGATGTCACTACTCTGTCGTCCATTGTTCTTGTGGGGGCACGCTCGAGAGGAAACTGTACATGGGGACTTGCAGTGCAAAAATCTCACTGCTTTTGCTTTATCTATTGTGTGGAGTTGTGCTTTCTACACCTCTGCTACTGATTCATGACCATTATCCCACCAGTCATCAGATCACTAGTCATAAGAGGGGTAGGTCAGACATAAGCAAGCAAAGCCCTGCTCCTCTACCAAGATGGCTTCTTCCACATTGAGACAAAGCTGCTTTTTACTCTCCTAAGTCAATTGTCTTTGTCTGCTTCCAGTGTTGCAGTCTATGCCCACAACAGTCTTTGCTTTGGCAACTGGTCATCTCTTTGATGAGACTGCTCTCCTTTAGGTGTCTGGGTGATGTGGCAGTGATGTGGACACCTGAAGAAGAGCCTTCTTCCTTTAGAAGTCTCAGGACCCAACACTTCATGTGATTAGGAAAACAAAATGTATTCATGTGATTAGGAACATTTTTTTTCTTTCTTAACATTGCCATCAAATAGAAAGTGGGAACAAATGGGGTTTAATACCCGGAGTTGAGCTTTTTATTTGCTCTTTAATTTATCTAATGAACAATCAAATTAAATTTTGAACTCCAATGAGAAATTCTACAATGCACTGTTAAGGTGGCCATACACTTTACAACCATCACAAGACCTTAGTCTTGCGATGGTTGAAAAGTGATTAAAAAAATGCACGATCTGCCCATCTTGGACAGGCAAATCGTACTCTCGATCATCGCAAGCCCGCCCCCCTGAGGGGCGGGCTTCCGATGACCGCAATGCTGAATGGGCAGTGTGCGCACACCGGCTTGTTCGGCATTTGTCTCCCGAGCACCGTTCAAACTAGCCGAAAATCGTAAGATTTTCGGCTGGTTTTCTAGCGTGCTCCTTAGACAAAAGACGTGCGGCCGTACAGTAGAAACGGTCGCACGTCTTCGTTCACACTGCTCGATTCTCGTACGATCACGGGATTTCCCGCGATTCTCGTACGAGAATCGAGCAGTGTATGGGCACCTTTAGAAACTCAGCCTGGCAAAAGTCATGGACGTAATAGTTCTACATCCTACGGCAATCAAAGGGTCACCAGGTAAAAATGATTGTCAAGGTAGTCAATTTTTTTTCCAATGGTTTTTATTGTTTTACAGGAAGTAGAGAAACATTGCAATACAATGCATTTTAAACAAGAGTTGCAGTAAACTATTTACATTTGTACAAAATATAGAGATGGCAATGAATACAATTAAGGTACAGTGCTGGGGTCGGCAGACCAATTACCAATAAAGGTGAGTAGCATATGTGTATGTTGGTTGTATTCAGAAACCTTTTGTTCATAGAGCTAAACAGGTAGAGGTGGGATCACATCAGATTGGAGTTCAATATTTATTTTACATACAAAGAAGCAGTGCAAAGTGAATTTGAGAAGATATACAGGAGGATTAGGTAAGAAGAAATAATAGTAAAGAAGTGGGAGGAGAGAAAGAGGGGGAGAACAAATAAATAAGTCAATTTTAACTGGTGCCATATAGGCCACAATGAACAATCAGTTGGTGCCAGCTTTGCAGTAAGCAGCCTTTAGCCCCCACAAGGCTCCCTTCCACTAGCTAATGCTCAACCACTGCATAGTGCAGAGGGTAAAAAATCTGTCCACTCTTAGAACAGGCTCCCTATCATAGCTCATATTACAGCACTATCTGGAAAGAAGGAAAGATATGTTGACTTTATTCACCTAGACTGAACAAAAGGCATCCCTTTGATGTTATTATTAACTGAAGAGGAAAATGCCTTTAAATGGGTTAACTGGGCTTTTATGGAAGCCACTCTCAAACATGTTGGATTAGGAAATTGCATGTGTATGGCAATTTACTCTTATTCTTCCATCTCCATTAAGACTTGATAGTTTGCTACCTCCAATAGTGGCATTCACCGATGAGCCCCTCATATCATGCCATTAAACTTCTCTCATATAGCCAACCTCCTCTTTAAATCAAACAACATGAAGGACAGATTCCAAAATTCGAAAGCTCCTAAAATACATAAAATTATCATGTCCAGTCTCTGGAACACACATTATTCCTTTTATTAGGCTTATGATTCTATTAAAAAACTAATCATTAAGATACCCACAGATCTCTTGCAGATCTCCTCCAATTCTTTGAAATAGCAATGGGTATGAGGTATTTTTTTCACGGCTTAAAAGATGCAGTATTGCCAAAATGAATAACTTACCCACAATGCTGCATCATCCATCCATCATGCTAAGCTCATGAAGACAGCATCAGCTCAACATAGATTTCATTTTTTTATGTTTTGTTGACTCCTAAGTTCAGGTAAGACACGAAGGTCCGTATCCGCTGTAACCCATGCTGGCTTGGTGTTGCATGTATAAGCTTAGGAATAGACATTGCTATTTTTCATCAGGAAAATGAGTGCTCAGACTTGGTAGCCTGTAACTATAAAAAAAAATGTAGAATGTGAATGCTAATTCATGCAAATGCAAACACTGATTACATACATGTCATAACAGTATTTTTCATATCAGGCATTTAAATGAACATCCTTCTGGAAAAAAAATGCTCCTTACTGTTTGGAGCACATTTCTATGCACTGCCATTCTGGAGGCACTCAAACAAATGGTATGTTCCTGGCAGTGACAGGGTTAAAGCACATGGCAGACCACAGGACATCAAAGATAATGCGCTGGTCATGACACATCTGCATCTTATTTGGTAGGAATATGGTGCTAATTGTTCACATATGAGAGAGCTGAACCCTGTTTAGAGCAGTTTGCTGCATTAACCCTTTCACAGCCTCAGTCTTTATAGTTTAATTTACCCTTTATGTGCCAGGAGGCTTCCTTGTATCCCCAGTCTACAGGGGTCACCAGCGATGCAGGTTTTACACAATTCCAATCAGCACAGGTGTTCCAATTAAAATCATTTTTGGTGTATAACAGATGGACGCTTTTAGAGCAACAACTATTATCTAAAATGCTGTATGCACTTGACAGCACATTCCAGCGTCAGAGCCCCCCAAAAACATGAAAAGGCTTTGTGTGGTGCGTTTTTAAAATATACGGCCAGATCTTTCACATGATCCTTTTATTATGTGCAAAAAGTGTTATTTAAATTAACATTTTTGTTATTTCCGTTGTTATTTAAATTACCAATGCAGCCTGAAAACTGCCACCTGTGTACTTTTAGTGATCCCTGAAGACCGGAGTTAGGAAAGACTGTTAAAATAACACAGCTTGACTCCTTGTTTTTTCTGTTATCAGTAAAGCCTTTTCCATGACCCCTACCACCTCATATAATACCTGAACCAGCCTTTCAAATAGACTCCTACAGGTCATTCTCTAAGAAAAGCAAGTAGAAGGTCATGAAGATATACTTTTTTGGAAGAACATTTAGTTATCGATTTGCTAAAGGAGTAAGTTCTGCTAGCCATGCAAACCTGTGTTCTCTCATGATGGATAATCAGTTTAAATGTCAGTTATACTTACAACACAAAATTCTAGTGTAGATATGGCTCCCTGAGTACAGAGTTGAGTAAACAGCGGGTCAAGATCACATATGTGGTCTTGCACTCCATTTTACCAGTCCCCATAGTGCTTGATTAGATCATTTATATTTTTCCATTGAGAATCAGATATTGTTAGTGTCAAAGAATGACAGACTGAGGCTTGGGGCTCCAGGATAAGAAAACATTGAGTACCTCTAGCAATTAAGTACTTGGAAGGATGTCCATTCATACGTCATTGCACACAATCTAACATTTACAGGGCAAATGCCATATCTGTTGTATCTGAATGTATGCCTGAGAAGCAAAACTAACACTAAACTGGTTAAACAAAAACAAACTTCACTTGTTCCCGGTAATATACACAACTAGTCAGCAGGTCTACTATAAATATAAATGGAACAATGAATCCTCGTGTGCCTGTAAGGTAAACATGTCCACAGACTGATCATCTGTGCTGAAGGCTTTCTGCGCACCATGTATCTCTTGTATACCAATTAGTAATCTAATATTTCCCCCATTGTCATTTAAAGTGACACTAAACTCATGAGTTAAATTTTAAAAATGCATTCAAGTACCTTAACTATTAACAATAATGTATCTTATTTGTGTATCACTCTGCTATAGATCCTCAAATATCTCTGAATTGGTGCTGCTGCTGTGCTTCCTTCTGGAGGGTGTTCTCCTTGGTCCCTGTGTGTGTTGTAAAGTAGCCACCACTCCAAGCTCACTCCTGTGATGGACTGCAAAATAGTAAACTAAACATGAGATTGTAGTCCATCACAGGAGCGAGTTTGGAGCCGTGACTACTTTACAACACACACAGGGACCATGGGGAACAAAAGTAGCCACCCTCCAGGAGGAAGGACAGTGTCAGCACCAATTCAGAGGATCTACAGTCAAGTGATACACAAATAAGATACATTATTGTTAATAGTTAAGGAAATTTAATGCATTTTTAAAATGTAATTCCTGAATTTAGTGTCACTTTAAATGAAGCTCAAAGCACAACCAACCTTGTGAACTATGCCTTTTATATAATTATTATGAACGTCAGTCACTGCTGAGAACGAAGGTTACTGTGACTTTAATGCGCAGGACCACTTTGCAGTCAAATTTGAGAAATGTGAGTGGGAACATATAACAAATATACAGTAGTTGTTATCACAATTTGGCTGCAAAAGCGGAAATACATTTTAAAGCAAGGCTTACGCTAATGAAGGCAACATCTTCTGACTGTAGTGATTTACAGTAATTTTTTTAAACTTCAAATAACAAAAAGATCAGATATTATTATTTACCCTTTCCTTTGTTATTATGACTCAAACTCAAACACTGGACTATATATGAGCTGCGTCAACCAAACCCCGACTCGATTTTACTGTACATTGGATTTATTAGTCCCGCTTCCTGCCCGAGTGTTTATAGTGAACATTAGTCCACAGAGACTGTGTAAAACTTCCGCCATTACAATATTTTACAAATATTCACTAAACATCTTTAAAACTCACAAAGAATGAAAACTTTGTGATGTAAATAATAAAAAAAGCAACAATTAAATTTTTAGCGAAGCAAAGGAAATGATTGGTTTCAGCCCTTGAGCTTTTAGAAATAGTGTCAGTATTTTTTCATTCTATTTTCAGTGTTTTTGCTTATAACCTACACCTGTCCCTAAAAAGCTTTGTAGCCTTTTCCACTAAAACCAGCGTCAGTGTTGATGCAATGAACATGAGTCCGTTCAGTGGGAATATAATTTCATTCTAATTTGGGGGTGGATGCAGATCTTCTGGTCCGGGATAAAACTTGCTCCTTGTAGTAAATAGTTTTGATGTACAGTGCAGGAAAACAATTACTCCAAACATTGACAGATATAAGTGTCTGCTAAATACAGTTGCAAGTGCTGTTTTCACTTGCAAAGGATGTACATAAGGCATTAATGAATGAATAAGAAAATGGAACTCTTATAAAGAATTCGATATATCTTGTCTGCCGTGATTAAGACCACAATGAAGGGCTTATTTACATCTATGCATTGCAGGAACGTAAGCTGCAAAACACATTACTTGCATTGATTCATTTTATTGGCATTCATTTTGATAAGCACCCCAATACACATGTGTTGTATCTTGCTCAATGCATGGCATGTTACATGTTTGCCATGTTGCTGGGTTAGAAGCCCACAAATTTCAATGGGTGGCCTTAATGCAACGTATGTTAATGCGTGACATAACATGTGACATAACACACCAAAGTGCTTAGGCTGCAAATGCACAAGTGTAAATGGGCCATAAAACCTGTATGTATGTAGCCTAAGCACTGCAGTCATTGTTTTACATCAATTACAACACCAACATCTATTCTGTTCAGTGCATATTGTCATAACCATCAATTTTGAATGTATCTTCTTCAATTTGCTATGACATTTGCTAGAATATAACATTTCCTCAGTACTGAAGATCATTGAAGTATAATATAATTCCTGTAATATTTAACTCAGTTAATGTTTCTTCTCCATTTCAAATCAATGTCCTCCTAATGATTTTGTATGTGCCTTTCCAGGGCTTGTGTTAAATCCTCAATAGCTTTGTTGTCATGTAAAGTAATTGTTTCAAGATTGTATTTCTCTTTAACATTTATCTGTGGCTTCTGGAGTAGAAAACAAAATGTATTTTCCGACACAGAGAATTAAAAAAAAAAAAAACTCTGTACATTTTAGCCTAAAGTTATTTATCTCTGTATAAGGACACAAATGTAGATGGACAAGAAAGAAACGTTGAGGAACCTATTTATTGCACAGTTTAGCCTAATGTGATATATCAGTTAGAGGTGGAGTATGTTGGTCTAAGTCAACAGATGCCTTCCTATATTCCTTTAGGGGCTCCAGTTACAGTTCCTCCCTCGGTTCTCTCACACCATTCTTCGTTCTACAACAGAGGTGTTCACACTCTTTCTTGTCCTCTGATATAAAATGAAATATCAATCAATACAAATGGAAGAGTGAAACTTCCACATACTGACCTTGGCAGGTGAGGGGACTTGGAAAGACAGCTTGGAATTCCCACCACCCGAGCTCCTGAAAGATACAAGAAATCCAAAGGTGGTTTACCTTTCATAGATCTACCATAAACTCAAACATGAGTATAGAGGAGACTGATCCATTAAAAAAGTCTGTAAATAACAAGACGCAGTATGCATGCAAGTGGGTTGAAAAAAACTCAATGCCTGCTATCTTGTCAGAGGCAACAACTCTGCCACAGATCAAACAAACAAATTTGGTGCTGAGATAGTTCTGAGATATCTGGGACTTTGTTCCAACAAGTTTTTTAATACAGTGGGGGAAACCAGGCAATGTGTGAGCTTGATAACTGATTTCACTAATTATATGAACTTCATGAGAATGTATTTCTTTTTATCCAGCATACCTTATATAAACATCCCCTGGATTTTTATATTTCAGAGATGGAGATTTTATTTATGGGGTACTTGTGTCAGCAGAAGTTAACTCTTATCCTAAGAGTTGGTTTTCAGTTGTCTTCAATGGCATTCTAGTTAAATGTCATGGTTTGTGTAAGAATTCAGATGGTTTTTTAAACAGTCTCAAAGGGTGTAAGAAAATTGATCTAAGAGAGAAAATTGTTGTCATTAGCAACCAGCCATCTTCCAATTATCATTTTTTAGCTCGGGATTTTACATAAAGGAAGGACTCTGATTGGTTTCTAAATGCAAAAAACATGATTTGCAGACCCGAAAAACTTTTGATATCCTGTAAAATGCACATTAGACTTTCTCTCTATTTCTTTCAGCTTTTGCTTGTACAGGCAGTTAGATTTATACAGTTATAGAATGACAGTAAACTACAGTAACTAACAAAAGATCACCTCCAACACCTTCATCTTTAACAGTACAACACTTAACTGCCCATGCCATCCACCTTACAATTATTCAATCTGATCAAACTTTTCTATTCTATAAGTGTTTCTTTATTCCCTACAATACTGCTTTTGCCTTTTTGTTTTTTATCATTCATTGAGCTTTTTTTTTTTTTAAAGAAATAATGCCTTACACAATTAAAAAAATATAATTCACCATTCACTTAATAAAACGGAACTTCAACAAAACAGCTAAAATATACTAAAACACATGCTGAATACACTGGACATTCACTAATGAAAAAGGTGAGAGCCATAGATATGGCATTTTTTTTTATCAATGTCTTGTGATCATCATCTTGCAGACCCGTGATCTCCTATCAGTAGATCAACCATGAGTACAGGAACCCCAGGAATGCCCTTTTGTCCAGGCCCTTATCCATTCCCTTCCATACCTCTTTTATTCTATCTACTCATTTCCCCCCACTATTCTTACAAGTACCCAAAGCACCTCCAATCCACCTGGAACCTGTAGGACATGGGGAATAATTATGGAACCTGTATCAAGCAGACCATCCCAATGTGTGTTTACATCTGTAAATGTGATACCATCCTTGACAACTGCTAGTGATGTGAGAATGCCTGTTTTGTCAGCAACAGGATTATACTTGACCTCCTCTGTCACTCTTGGTATATAATGCTGTATTATTGCTAGTATTGCTACTAAATGAAAATCTACTAAACAAAAACAAATATTGGAACACATATGTGTCTAAAATTTTCAAAAGATGTGAAATTCAGTTCAGCCAATAAGCAGGTTAGAGGTTCAAAGACATGAAGATACAAAGACAGAAGTAGGAAATAAGGGATTCACCAGACTAGCTCCACAGTGTAACTGAGGTGTGTGTGTGTGACTCACAATATTTGCTAAACAGAAGTACAAAATCAGGTAAAACAGCAGTCATACATGTTATTAAACAGCATAATCAGCTGCTTATCTGGATGAGTTTGTATAAGTATGAGATCACAGAAGAAGCTGGCTTTATATCTACCGTATTTGCCGGCGTATAAGGCGACTGGGTGTATAAGACGACCCCCTTATTTTCCACTTACAACATAGGTTTTGGGCTATACTCGTCATATAAGACTACCCCACTTCCAAGGCAACACCATTTAAAAACATCATGGATGGATGTGCGCTAATACTGTATGTACGGTAGCTTCAGCTACATACAGTATACCGTGCTGAGCCAATCACAGCGAGCAATGTATTCTATTAATGAATACAAAGCTTGCTTGGATTGGCAGAGGCTGTGTACATCGCTCACCGTGATTGTCTTAGCTACTGTATGTAGCCGAAGCTACCGTACATACAGTATTACCACACATCCAGCGGGCTGACAGATTAGGGATGTTCGTTTTGGGCCAGCTTGGCCTAAACGAACTAAAGGTATACATTGTATACCCCGCTTATAAGACGACCCCCGATTTTCGGGGGATGTTTTTAGGTATAAAAAGTAGTCTTATACGCCAGAAAATACAGTAACTAAAACTTTTATAAAAAGGTGTCACCTCAATGTGAAACAAACAAAAAGAATACAAGATGTCTAAGAGAACCACTCAGGCATGTGATGGACTCCTCTGTAATGTATAATATCTTTACAGTAGGCAGTCCGTTATTTCCCAAATATGTACCTAGTTCCACATTATCTGCACATTGGCTCTCAGCTCCTGCTCCATGTGCAGCTTCAACTGCCAAGCATAGATATAAAGTGTTATTGTTAGTTTTTCCCATTGCCTGTTTTTGTTGGAACTACAACAACTATATGCTTGCTATCCTGTTTAGACAAGATGATTCATCTTTATTTTTTTAAATGGTTGTGTTTCTTTGCAGCCTGTATATGTATATATATATATATATATGTATATGTATATGTATATATATCTCGCTGGAGTTTACAGTTGGCAGCAGCATCACTGCGTGTCAGTTTCCCAAAATGCTAAAGACTGGTCCAATGCAACATCAAAACACTACTGGCAGTCTGTTCTGATCAGGGGATTTCGGGACACAAACACTGTGCGTGTCTATGAAATTAACCCGGGCAGGAAAGGGTTTTCCCATCATCTGGATGGGATTTGCACTGGTACAATCTGTCACAACAGTGTCTGTTTACTGGGCTGCTCTTCTACACTATACACTCTCCCCAGTGAGGTAACCTCATCCTATATAAAGATTTTCTTCTGCCTAGCAGCGTTTGTTGATAGAGAAATTATGCGTTCTGAATGCAGAGACTGCACGGTGCAGCCTTTATATGTAAATGATGAAGTGTCTGAAAGATTTAGGGGGTAATAGTGATTCACTGGGAAAGGCCCCTGTACCCCCTCAGTGGCGCCTAGGGGGACTGATGCCGCCTTTATGTTACTTCTTGCATGATGGGCAGTCTGCTCCAGCCTTCCGTTCAATGTGCATCTGTGCCTGCAGGGCTTAAATCTGGAACCCATAATGTCCAGCAACGTTTATACTACCTTTCCATGATGGATTGGTTTTGACTGAAGGAAAGGAGAGAGGGAGGGGGGTGAAGAGTTATTTGGAATCACAAAGTTAGAGAGAAGTTATGGATCCCTCCCCCCAATTCATCAGCTTGGGCGATCCAATCAGAAGAAGCACAAAGCCAATTTCTTGTGAAATCCCTCCTTAACATCCAAAAATGAGGAGTGAAAGAAAAGAAGGAAGGATTGGAGCATTATTCGGGAAGTCTGTTAAGCTTAGGAGCACACACTCTGCTTGAATCTGCTGGGAGGTACAAGTGACTACCAGTTGTGCTGGCACACACACGTTTTCTAGATTTCTTTCACCTTACTTGGTACTGCCTGTTGCCTCCAACACTTTCAAAGGGCCTGGCACCAATAAGAGTGCATCCCATAGCAGGCATCTGGGGGAGGATCACAAGTAGAGTTCAGGCAGCAGGGACCACTTCATACAAGATGAAAGAAGAAGGAACATGCCCTGACTCCCCCGAAGACAGCCTGGTAACCAGTGAGGAAGAGGCTGAGAGCCAACAGAGAAAGGCCATACGTAAGCGCACAGTACTGGTGGGCAAACCTGGCGATGGGAGGGTATCCCTGTCACCACCATGCAAGCGCAGCAAAAGGAGTCCCCATCTAGAAACATTTGAGGATGTACATACGCAGAGAATCATTGCCAATGTCAGAGAGCGACAACGCACGCAGTCCTTAAATGATGCTTTTGCAGAGCTGCGCAAGATCATCCCAACCTTACCATCTGATAAACTCAGCAAGATACAGACCCTGAAGCTGGCTTCACGCTATATTGATTTCCTGTATCAAGTCTTGCAGAGTGATGAGCTGGACCACAAGATTGCAAGCTGTAACTACCTTGCTCATGAAAGACTAAGCTATGCCTTCTCTGTCTGGAGAATGGAAGGTGCCTGGTCCATGTCAACAACACACTGAGCCAACAGCCGATGTCCCTTGTGCCTGCTGTTCAAGAAGGTATGTGGGAAAGCAAGGAGGCTTGGCAACCAGTTTTATATCTGTTATATGGAGTCTGCATTGATTGTGTATCCCCTGCCCATTTGATATGCAAAGATTGAAAAACCCAGGTTAATCTGAGTGTTTAAAATGTTTGTTTAGATACCATCTGGTATGTGTTATCACAGCTAATATATGTCCACGTTATCAGGGAACTCTGATCTATGTAAAAATAGAGGAGGTGGAATGTGCATTATTTACGGCGACACAAGAAATTTTTAGAAAGTGGTCAAAATCTCACTTCTTCTATTATATTATTTTTCCTTGTAAGTATTGTCAGCAAAAACATGAGGGAGTGATTCATAAAAATATAGTTTGGTCTAGCTGCAGACATCTAACACACTTGTCCACACTATCTGGGGGCTTGTGACTAATATATTTGCATGCAGGGTTACATTGTTTCACAAGCGTGCACTCTAAGCATTGCATCAGTGCACGTGTCATTTATATCCCTGTCATTCAGACTGCTAAGCAAAAAAGGATGTTATGCACTCCTGTTATAAATTAGACAACGAGTGGGCTTGGCTGACCTAGGCCACATTATCACTTTTCACGGCTAATCATGTCTCCTGGGTGGGAATGAGGTGCAAGCATTTCCTTCATTACATTATCCAGACTGATTAAACTGTACAGCCGGAAGAGTCTTAGCCACACTTCATTACTTACAACAAGGTGCCCAGTACTGAACATAGCACAACACTTAGAGCCCAATTAACGGTGTCTAACATGGAAATTGCAAGGCAGCCTGTAGCTTCAATATAACAAAAACAAAACACAGAGGATACATTTAAAAAAAGTATCATTGCTCTTAGAAATTAATCTAATTTTACAAATGTGATATTTCACCTTATTATATAAAAACAATTACAGGCTGTAAAGGGCAAAGGATTTTTCCCTCTGACCACATTTTTATACATGTTCTATGTATGCGCACAATTATTATTATTATTATTATATAGGAGTTAAATAGCGCCAACCATTTGCGCGGTGCTTTAAAAAATATGGGGAGACATTACAGTGACAGCACAATCCCATACAAGAGAATTAGAAGGGCCCTGCTTGTGAGCGTTTGTAATCTAAAATCAGAATTTTACATTTAACACTAAACATTGATAAGTCACTTGTAGAGGCCTAGTAATTAATACAATGCATATGACATTAAAAATATGCTATTTCTTGAAAACATCTAAAGAAGCTACTACATTGAAGCCTTTATATAGAACATTAAGGAATACTGTTAGACATACCTATGCAGGACTCCAAATGGGTGTACTATAGAAAATATGTTTGACATAGATATATATATATAAACTGTGACCGTTATGTCAACACATTATCAATGAAGGATCTCTAAGTAGTGTTCATTGGCAATATCAACTTAGTTGCAAACAGTAACGTGTATCCTATGTGCAGGTTAGGAGAAAAAAGATTCTTCATTCTGTTTTCAGGTAAAAAAACAGTAGATTGTTTCCTAACACTTGATATTGTCATTGAGGGATCAGTTTCTCACCAATGCCCTTTTTATGTTTCTGCTACCTAGGAAATTATCTAAAAGTTAAATAATGAAAATGTGTTTATTTGAAATGAAATAAATAGTTAATATACAGCAGTAAATGAATATTGGTTGTGTTCACAGAGCTCATCCCAACAGCAAACACCTTATAAAATATTATTGGGACTTATGTAGCAATAAGTAGCCTGGATCTGAAAATGATGCAAAGTTCATCATCACAACATATGTCTTTCCATGCCTGCCATTATTCAATCCAGGGTAATGGGCATAAATATTGCCATGTCAGGGACCGTATGTTTTTTAAATAGTGGGGTTCACCTTTGCTATAAGTGTCTTTGGATTTTTAAGCAAAACAAATTAAGTGAACTTCTAACAATAAAGATATGTTATTGAAAAGTAGGCTGTGGTAAAATCTGAGCTGACAACTAAAATATACCATGCAGAAGGTGATATGGTTGAAAATCAATATGTATAGGTTACATTGATTTATGCCCATGTCTAGGGTATACAGACCACCAGAGAAAATCCGTGCAGCTATGTGTGATGCTTATTTCTATACATTGTCTGTGTCCCGCAGCTTATTTATCTTGCATTCAAGATCTGTCCAAATGTTTTATCTCAAAGTTTTCAGCTGCCTTGCTATCATCTTTCTCCAATAATCAAAGTAGTTTGCCTTGTCTATTTTGTGGTATAGACTTGTTTTTGTAAATTTTGCCTTTGGACGTTGTAACATAAACAACCTTTTGAACATTCCTGCACTGCTGAACACGCATGGGGCCGCGTGCATGACAAAGATGTACTTTGCTGTGTGTGTGTGTATACACCGGGAGTCTTCAAGGAACAGACCTGAACTTGTCCCTCTGCTTAGGTAATACAGTCAGCTGCCTATTATATACACTCGACCAATAATACAGTGTTTATACTCCCGGAAATCACATTGCACACATGTAGGCAAATGTAGATGTTATAAATCAGCTCGGTTTATTCAATAAGGCAGTTCACAGAAGTATAGTAACCCACGGCAACCAGAAGTCAACACTTGATTGATCCGACTACAGTAAACTATAATCTGATTGGCTGTTATGGGTTAGTGCACCTTGTACATCCTGACTTGTCATTGCACTGCGTTATTAAATTCACCAAGTGCGTTTCACGACAAACTAGACAAGGATTGTCATTACCTGTGATTAATGAACTGTTATGGCCAAGAAATATTATACTAGTCGGTAACAAACCAAATAGAGTTGAGATGTAAAAAGACATAAACATTACATTTCATATATCCACTTGTGCGGAAAACGGTTACTTGCTGCAGAGTTAGTAATAGCTGCTGCTGCTATTCGTCACAACGTAGCAAGTGATATGTTCTGTCATCGCAGGCGTTTTCTGCTCATTTTTACTACCTGCTTAATAATTTTATTAGGTTATTGATTTAAAATGTGCTTATCATTCCCCATCTATTCTTTTTCTTTTAGTAAAATTGGATTTTGTGATGCAAAAGGGCAAGAAAAATTTCGAATAACTTTAGCACAAACAAAATGCACAAGCCGCAATTTCAGTAAAGTTTAGTGCATTAGGTTAACTTTTCACAAGTGATAATTATAATAAAATAATAAAAACATAAGCATGTAAATAAACTAAAACTATAAACTAACATTAAACCTGATATAAGCTAAAGAATAGTATTATTCTAGTTCCAACATCTCAGTATAAATTTTGCATCATTATCTATAGGTTGTGCATCTTTATCAGTTAAATGATTCCCTTAACTTAGTGAGAAGGGAAAACAAAGCGCATAGAACCTTTTCCTTGTTATATTTCAATACATGTCAATGTCAAAGCTTATCGTGTTAGTGCTGTAAGACATAATTAAGGTGATATATTAGTTTGAGCTCACTGTGGGGAAGGAGTTTTATTAGACACATCCTTTTACAGACACAAATGTCAAAATCATGTTTGTTTAATTAACACTTGACCTTTCTGCTCCTGTTGGGACCTTTAGCAAATCGAGGAGCAATAGCTACAAGCTGCCTTTTCTTTTCAGAAAACGAAGGGCATAGTGCTGTGGAAAAGAGACGTAAAACCTTGTTGGAAAAAAAAAAAAAAAAACTGTGAGAAAGGAATGTTCAAAACTCCCAGGTAGATCAGATCCAGGACTTTATGGATTAAGAATAGTCACAAAACAGTGAAGTCAAAAGGACGCTATGGGCCAATCTACTAAAGGCTTCATTTTCATGCTACCTGAATCTGATAGTGGTATTTAACCTGAATACTAGGTGACATGAAAATGACTTGGGAAGTAGTTTATTAAACTTGGCCATGTTTGATGCCATGGCAGAAATATGTCTTCGCAAAAGGAGAAATCCATTGATTTTAGATTGAAGAAATGGATCTTGTTTAGAGTAATGTACAGGGGCATCCGGGAAGTGTCACTTACGATATTATCTTGGAGTATGGTATACTACAATTACAAGTTATTAAAACTGTATTATAGTAACAGTAATAATAGATGTAGCAACACCTGAATGAAAATGCACCAAAAAGCTGAGATTTTTGTGTAAAGATGAACCGTTTTGAAATTTACGGAGTACACCTTATTGCACTTTGGTTGTCTCAGGTTGCAGACCTGTTTCTGGGTACCAGTATTATCTTTCTACAATGTCACCTTTCAGTGTTTCCTCAAATACCTGTTGCCATTCTTCTGGGGTTTTTTTGCCTACTGCTATTTTTTGAAAACCTTAATAAACTATTTGTAAAATAATTTAGGGAGCAACATATTTCTAGTAACAAAATTCCAGAGATGTCCCTGAAAATAAGAGACAACTGGCAACCATAATTTCCTATAGTCCCCACTAAGTTATCAGTCTTTTCATATATTTTAAGTTTATGTGACAATAGAAATGTAAATCTTTGAGTAGAAACTCCTTTTGTGTTTTAGTTTTTTTTTTTAAAGACAGCTACTAATAATATTAAACAGCCGCAAGGTAGAGATTTATACTTAATATGGATGTATTATGGAGAGTAGACTGATATTGAATGTAGTACATTGAAATTAAAAACACACATAGTAGCTTGATGATATGATTTGCCACAATTACCAATACCAATTACATTTCGCTGTGTCTTACAAAGTAAATTGTAGAGAATACAAATGGGTCTCTATATGCACATAAAGAATTATAACAATAACGGTCAATAATAATCTTGGGCTGAATTGCAGCACCCAATCTATACAATTTACTAATGCTTTCCATTAACATATATTTTGACTGACAGACAGAAAGCAGCAGTAGACTATAAATGGTGGCAGTCCTCATTCACTAAGAACTATCGCTACATATCAGTCTTTGGGGTCCACGATATAGTGTTTATTAAAAAATAAATAAACAAAAGAAGCTATTATAATGATAATAATAATTATAATGACAGTAAGCAATTGTAATGTTCAGTAATCCATAGCAAATCATTAGATTTTTCTTTCCAGGAGTCAGATCAGTGACAGCTGGAGGAAGCTGCACCTTGCACACTGACGACCAAACAGACCTCAATCAATTTAGGGAAATTAGTAAATTAAACTGTATGTGTGTAACAAGTGCAGGTCTGCTTTGGTATTGTATAGATTACTTGTTTAGCATATCAGCATTTACTCCTATAGAAACACAGCAGACACTCTTTGACTGGTGTAAGTTCTATAGCACTTGCAGAAGATTCCAAAATGACATACTTCACCGCAAGTTTACAGGTTCTGGCAATGAATGGTGGAAAGCTGGCCATGAAATACAGCCTGCTATTAGGATTAGCTTTCCTGGTTTTGCTGATAAACACAGAGGAATGGAATATATTTAGGATAAATTCTCCTATAATCTATAGTCTGACTTGGACTTCTGTGAACCTTACCTGAGTCATTCTGAAAATAAAGTAAAGTATTACTCCTTCTCCTGGGACACAGCTGCAGTTTACAACATGCTGTGCAAAACTGTTTTATCTGAAACAAAAGTGTTCGGTTTTCCCGTTAAAGTAATTTATTACAGTGTAATTCTTAATGGCCTGTTGTGTGTGTACTTTATACCGGTGAATGTATCTCATACTGAATATGTAAAAATCCAGACACTTTTCCTTAAGTCTGAAACCTGTGCTAAGGGAATATAGGACTTGCCATTGCTGACCCCTCCTGAGAATGTTCGTTTTTTTTAGGCTTTCATGCTAGTCCAGTGGCTTCTATAGCTTTTGAGGCATGGACCTGGAACAAGTCAGGAATTCTTACTTCACTTTTTAATCTAGATGTTTGTTCTGGGTCAGTGACTCAGTATTGAAGTATGATGGGAAAGCAACTGAGATTTCTGGAAGATCAGCAATGGTAGCCCTCCATATTTCTTCTGTATTTTTGTTCTGGGTGAGTGACTCAGAAAGTATAAAGGTATGGTGGGCAGGCAACTGAGATTTCTGGAAGATCAGCAAAGGTAGCCCTCCATATTTCCTTTGTATGTTTGTTCTGGGTAAGTGACTCAGTAACTATTGAAGTATGACCATCTGGCAACTAATATTTCTGGAGGATCAGCAATGATAGCCCTCCATATTTCTTTCCATATTTCTTATGTATGTATGTTCTGGGTCAATGACTCAGAAGGTATTGAAGTAAGACTGTCAGACAACTGATATTTTTGGAAGATCAGTAATGGCAGACCTCCATATTTCTTCTGTATGTATGTTCTGTGTCAATGACTCAGAAAGTATTGAAGTAAGACTGTTAGACAACTGATATTTCTGAAAGATTGCCAATGGTAGCCCTCCATATTTCCCTCAGTGAAGGCTGCTCAGTAGCTGATGCAGTCACTTGCAGGTCTGCAATAGTTAAAGTGAAAATGACTTGTGGAGGTAAAGGAGCTGATGGTGAAGACAGTAACCTCCATATGGTTTGCTATTTTAATGTTTTTTTTTTATTGCTTACCATACACATTGGCACTTATTAAAATAATTTATGAATGCATTGATATATTATTACATTCATCAATTGTATTTTAGCATTGAGGTAAAGGGATACATTTACTGTTCACTAAGCAATAATTAATATCACATTTTAAAGGGTTGGTCTACCTAAAACTGAATGACCAACTGACTTTCAACATTTCCTTGCTATACCCCCATGCCAAAGACACTAATTTCTATTTCATTCTCTGTAATATAAAATAATGAAGCATCCAACAGGGAGAATGAAACTACCTTGTAGTGGACAGACACAAGAACTCAGAAGCCACTGTACCATTAACCTGCACTATAAAACTAGAACTTAGAGAATTTGGCAGACTGACCCCTTTAATGAATCTTGGCTATCATTTATAATTAACAGCTTTTTCAGTGGAATATACAATACTGTGCAAAGGTTTTAGGCAAGTCTGAAAAAAATGCTGTACAGTAAGAATGTTTTCAGAAATAAAAGTGTTAATAGTTTATTTTTATTAATTAACAACATGGAAAGTAAATGAACAGAAAAGAAACCCAATCAAATCAATATTTGGTGTGACCACCCTTTGCCTTCAAAACAGCATAAATTCTTCTAGGTACACTTGCACACAGTTTTTAAACAAACCCGGCAGATAGGTTGTTCCAAACAGCTTGGTGAACTAACCACAGATCTTCTGTGGATGTAGGCTGCCTCAAATCTTTCTGTCTCTTCATGTAATCCCAAACAGACTCCATGATGTAGTGGTTGGGCCTCTGTGGGGGCCAAACCATCACTTCCAGGACTCCTTGTTCTTCTTTACGCTGAAGATAGTTCTTGATGACATTTGCTGTATGTTTGGGGTCGTTGTCCTGCTTTACAATAAATTTGTGGCCAATCACATTCCTCCCTGATGGCATGGCGTGATGGATAAATATCTGCTTCTATTTCTCAGCATTGAGAACACCATTGATCCTGACCAAATCTCCAACTCCATTTGCAGAAATGCAGCCCCAGACTTGCAGGGAACCTCCATGACGCTTCCCTGTTGCCTGCAAACACTCATTAATGTACCGTTCTCCAGCCCTTCAGCGAACAAACTGCTGCTACAGCCAAATATTTCACATTTTGACTCATCAGTCCAGAGCACCTGCTGCCATTTTTCTGCACCTCAGTTCCTATTGTTTCATGCATAGTTCAGTCGCTTAGCCTTGTTTCCACGTTGAAGGAATGGCTTTTTGGCCACAATTCTTCCATGAAGACCACTTCTGGTCAGACTTCTCCGAGCAGTAAATGGGTGTTTCTGGGTCCCACTGGTTTCTGCCAGTTCAGTGCTGATGGGACTGCTGAACGTCCTCCAATGTCGAAGGGAAGTAAGCATGGTGTGTCTTTCATCTGCTGCATTGTTTCCTTGGACAACCACTGTGTCTAGGGTCCTCAACGTTGCCCATTTATTTGTGCTTCTTCAAAAGAGCTTGAATAGCACATCTTGAAACTCCAATCTGCTTTGAATTCTTTGCCTGGGAGAGACCTTGCTGATGCAGTATCACTACCTTGCTTTGCTCAGTCTTGCCATGGTGTATGACCTGTGACATGAAACTGTCTTCCACAACCTCACCTTAGTAGCAGAGATTGGCTGTTCCTCACCCAGTTTTAAGTTTCTGTTTCAATTAATCACTGTGTTTCAACATACCTATGAAATTGATGATTAGCACCTGCTTGGCATAAATGGTCAATCATACATCCGAGTCTAATCCTACAAAATCCTTGACTTTGTGCAAGTGTAAGAATTAATGCTGGTTTGAAGCCAAAGGGTAGTCACACCAAATATTGATTTGATTTAGATTTTCCCTCTGTTCATTCACTTTGTATTTTGTAAATTGATAAAAACAATAAAAATACATATTTTTAAAAGCATTCTTAATTGACAGCATTTTTTCACACCTGCCTAAAACGTTTGCACAGTACTGTATATGTCAGTGATTTACAATTTTCATATCTATTACACCTAATACAGTTGTGTTTACTTGGAAAAGGACCGATATCAGAAAGTCTACTCTAACATTTGTTGAGGTTCAATACACACTGCCACATTTAATATACAATCTTGAATATAACAAGCAATATTCAAACGATATAAGCCAAAGTTAAAGGCGGCAATGTACACTGCACTAATATTCACAACAAAGATTCAGTGAGATTGATTTCCTAGAGTCAAAACTGTTCACTTTGCAAAGTGAATGTTTGCATTGTTTACTGAATATGATGAAGCTGTGTTCACAAAATTATCTTATTTACTAAGCTAAGCGAACACATTCTCTACTCCTTGTTAATCAGTCCGATTATTTCTAAGTGACTCATGGCAAAGGCACCAAAATACAAACAGGACGCAAACATGATGCAACCGCATCCTAATCCCGAGTGTGAATGTTGAAGTCAATTACAACTTTGAAATAGTTTGAGTGGTTATCTCACACTGCTTTCAAAGTCAACCCCTCTGGCTTGTTGGCTGTAGAGTATGGTACAATATAAAAATAAGAACGATATACTACAATCTAATGCAATATAATGAAAACACTTCAATAAAACACAGACAAGTCTGCTTAACTGATTATAAAAATATACCATGAAAGTAAAGAGACAAATGTACATATAATAATAAAAACATAACATAGAGAAAGTCTTGATTAGCTCTTCTACTTTACATTTGCCATGCAATGGCTGTTTCTTTGGCCTGAGTGATAAGGATCTGAGAGTTTGTTTTCTAAGGTCAGCTCATATGGTGGTGAGTTGTATTTTATGTTTATTTTACCTGCGTTTTACATGCATTACCATAAAACTCTATGTAACACACATTTTAATAATAGATGATGCAAGCAGGATTTTTTTTAACGTACCTAAAACTCACTAGTGGTGATGGACCCTAAAAGGACCAACAGAAATAAGATGTAACATTTAAGTTTGTGCACATAATATGGATCAATCTATTGCTTTCCTCTACCTAAAAGGCTCGCCTAAATCCCACACAAATAATAAACAGAAAACACATTATCATCAATAAAAGTCCATTTAAAATCATGCAAACATAAAAAAGCACACAGCAATAGATGCTAGTTTTTGCAGATATCTGGGCTGATGTGAACGGCCTTCAATCAGTAAATTGTAATGTTAGTGACTGTGCCAGCTTTAGGAATTCAATTGTGTGTCTATTTCACCAGATAACTGAGTCTTTAAAGACTACTGGGCTCAAGTGAAAAAGTTCCTCCCTTAGTAAACCTTTCAGTATGTTAAAAAAAAATGTGTATTGTTGGGAGCTCAGTAATTATATTTGACTCTTTCTCTGCAAGATATATTATAAATGAATACATGAATGAAATCTGAAAGAAAACAAGTAACCACAGGAGGATGTTCATATGATGGATCTGTTATATGGACAAAAGATCTGTCTGCCAATGGCCGTAATATATGGAGAACTCATATCCATATTGTATCCATTTATGTGCTATTCTACTTAGCAATGGCAGTATGAATGTAAAAAGTGAAATATTTCTACAGTCTTCACCTGATAGATTTGATTTTTTTTCTAATTCACATTGAGGATCTTTATGTTATTTTTTTTTTTTTAATGATCTCATTTTGAGAAAAAGGACAGTAGCCCAGGAGCTCTCTGCAGGGCACACTAATTGTCATCCTGTGTTTTATACAAACTCACAAGATGAAGATTTACTAAACAAACAAGCATTACCCCTTCTCGCTATCAGAGCGTGCGGAGAGGCCACTACTGCGTCAACATCAAAGGACGGTGGAATTGTCTCCTGTCGGGTGGTGGCAGTCTGCACAGTATGTGAATCAACATAAGAACATTAGCTGCAGATGTGGCCACAATTTCCCCATAAACTTTGTACAAGAGATATAATTCACTTGTGGAAAAGTAAGAAACATATATCGCAAAGAACGCTAGGGAGAAAGATCATTTTCAGAGTAATGCTGAACGATTTCCGTATTTTATTGGTTTATCTAACTGCAGACACACGTCATGTCAACTTTATACCTCACCGCTGAATGTGGCGGTCCACAGTAATTAACTGACGAGTACATAACCCTTCCATTTTCTACTCCAGGCTTCACATTTAGCGGTGTCACTTTCCCATAAGCAAACATCTTAACTAGATTATGTAAATTCAATTATATATATCATACTTATGTGGTGTGCGCTGCAGTGCCCAGACCCAAAACGGAAATCTATAGCACTGACAAGGCAACACTAAAGGCATTGTTCGCTTCTTTGATTAACTAATTAAAATATTACCTTACGGAGTAGAGACAATTCCTGTAGGGCAGTTCAAATAACACAACATCTGAGCCTACGCAAATCTACTTTATTAGTTTGGAAATTGGTAATATACTATAAATAGGGATTTCCAAGAAAACATGGAAACGTTCCATTTGCCTATAGGATCCCTTTCTGTAGTAACACAGTGGTGTCCTCACTAGAAAAAACCCTTTATGAACAATTGTGAATACAAATGCCTTGATTCACTAAAGCATTAGAGAACTTTCACTGTGCAAATGTTTAATTGGCTAAGTGAATACGGTAAAACTGGGTTAACCTTTAATATCTAATCATGTACAAAAAAAAATCCTTTTAAATTGTTAAGCACATGATGGGATATTGAAAGTAAAACCACCTTTACTGTATTCACTAAGCTAAGTCAGCATTTATTTTGTTAACTTTTACTTACCTGATCCCTGCTCCCGTCAGCTCCCTTCAGTCTGCTAGTCCTGCCCCTGCAGCCTCTCTGGTGGTCTAAGGACCGCTAATGTCATCAAGTACAATGAAGGCTCTATAGCCCTGCACTGTTTGCAAGGATGCTGAGGGACAGTCCACAGCCAGAGTGGAGGGGAGAGACAAGAGCACCGATTGCCAGGTAAGCAGGGATCAGGTAAGTAAAACAGCTTTTTCTTCTCCCCTAGGCATAGACATGCAGTTAACCCTTTGCAGTGCGGGAGCAGCCCAACTGCAAGGAAAACATTTCATTTCCCTGGAGTTGGGCTGTAAGTTCAATAATCTGTAACAACAAACCAGAATCCATCTCCTACTTGTCTGACTACCAATTGTCCTTAAGTCCGAATAGTAAAAAATGAATTCTGAAAAATGTCTATGAAACAATAAAGTAATTATTGTGTACAGCTAATTGGGTCGTTTATGTTGACATTTGGAAGGCATAATGACTGAATTTTGGTTTTGATAACCAGTAAAGATAAACCTTCACGCAATCCAAAGCAATAGTTTATCTTAAAAAACAAAACAAAAGCCTAAACATTTATTGTCAGAAATATTCACCATGACCCTATTATTCCAAATATGATAAAAAAAAAAAAAAAAGAGAAACTTTGAATCAGTACTGCAGATGTCAAATCTGCTACCAGGAAACAGAACACGCAGAAATAGAGAAACTGACAAATTGCCACTTTTCAGTAAAGATACCACCAGCACAGACTTCAGTCTGTTCAGTCACTGCATGAAGCATAGAAGAAGTATCAAGTCCAGGCAACCTAAGGTGGTCTATGTGGCAATGGTATATAAGAGCTGCAATTGCTGCTCTCCTGAAAATACTAGTTGCCTGGCTGTTATGCTGACACTTTTCCTAGTCACTGACCGAAAAATAATGCAGATCAGGTAGGTGAGAAAGGAGTCATAGGACCTTATCTGCATAATTGTTCTGGGTCTGAATTCAAAGTATTAAAGCCAAAGGGTCGGCATGACAGACAGGGAACTGTCATCTTCAGAACCAGAGGTCAGTAATGGTAGTCTCTGTGTTTCTCTCATTACAGGTTAATTTCAAACAAGAGCTAGAGGCAAGGAATAAAGGTCATTACCAAATAAGCACAGTGAAAAAAATTACTTACCTCTGTCTTTCAGGGTGTTTTTGGATAAAACATTTCTAAATATATATATATATATATATATATGCAATACAGTATGGCAGAGACATTCACTTAGCAAAGGAAAGAGTATGCTAGTGAATAAGAGTAAAACCTTCATTTGAAAAGCTTTATTATGTGCCAGCATACATTTTTATTTTTTTCAAACTTCTTCCCACATATTATTGTGTATTCAAAGTAAACACAGCTTCAACTTCTTTACTAACATTTTACTTTGCTAGTGGATCAGCTTTTACTCCTTTACTGAATCAACTCCATCGTATCGCCTTTATCATTTAAGATATATGCTTCCTTAGTTACACATAAAAATTGAGGATTTGGCCAATCTAGTCAGTTCTTAATGAATACATATCCTTATGCCCTTCCATATGGTGACTGATGAATTTCAAGTTCAAGGAGCTGTAGCCAGGGTAAGGCTAACAATGCAATGTAAACTTTGTCGGGGTTTTCATGGGAAGCAACTTGACATGTAAAGTACATTCCTGGGATGCCATTACCAAACCACAGCTTTTATTTTAGTTGTTTGAGTACTGTTCGTTAGGGTTGGTAGCCCTGCCGGTTATCTTATACACAATGATCCACTGTGATCTCAAAATGTTGGTCTGTTGATATGCTCTTATTTTTAATTAAGGACTAGGGGGATAGTCAGGGTGCTGGCTGTTTTCCACATAGCACTTTGACAATGCCATTTTCACAGAAGAACCTAAAAAAATTAAACATAGGCACCTACTTAAAGTGTATGTATAGCCAAAAGTTTCTATTTTTAAATATTGGATACAGTAGGGAAGAGTTAAAACCTCTGCCAAGTTGTTTTCACTGTCTCTGTCCCTTCACTTCCTGTTCCAACAGGACGTTAGAGAAAATGCCCCAAAATGAGGGAAATTCACAACAGCTGTCCTCAGGAATTTGCATTAGAAGAGTTTCCTTCACCTCTTGTCTCTAAACTCTAAAATGTTGGATCTTCCCTCACTTTTCTTCTACATTTGTACATCAGTGCTAATAGAGGGGTGAATCTCCCCCAACTGAGCTTTAAAAGCATGATGGAGGGTCTGACCCTTCCCCACTCCATCCCAAACTTACAAAACAATTACCTAGAGATAAACTGTATGTAGATATTTTGGGAGAAAGAATAATGCAGAGTAACTCAAAGTATGCAAACAGATTCTGCTATCATGGATTTATTGCATTCACAGTAAATAAATAGGTTCTCTGATTGGTTGCCAAAGATTGTTTCACCATACATATGACTTTTTTTTAATGCTATAAAGAGAAGGGTTTTGTTTTATTACCGTCACAAGTCTTTGATACATCTTTATAGTGACATGTTTATAGTACAGTACAGTTTAGCTTTGGGCATTACTTTTATTGAATATGTGGGAACAGTAGGAATATTATGGTATAAATACTGTATATGGTTCTAATATACAGGAATACACAGTGTCCCTCCATATTAACAAGTGTGCCTTGATAAAGTCTACAGCATCTGGAAAACATGTTCCAAAAGCCAACCATCTCCAATTTGACCTACACTGTGAAATGTCTAAGACATACCCAGGTGCCACTTCACGACATATGTTTACAGTTTCAACCCTTTTATGTGATAGAAACCCAGCTTTCCTTTTAACTTGCTCATTTTACTTACTCTTTCTAGATTTTAATAGCCCTCTGAAAGTAGAAGCCTTGCATGCCTTCCCATGTCTTTGAAGCTGTTTGATACAGGCATAAAGAGGACATAAAGAGAGCCCTCGGGCAGAAGGGATGGGAACTTACAAATGTTTATGTAGAAAAACTAAAGTATACAGAATAACTATGCACACATCAAAAAAGGTTTTGTACCAATGAGTACACTGGATAAACCATAAGGGCTCATGTACATGGGCCCCAAACATAGGAGCAAGTCAAACTGCTTCTGAGTAGTTTGTGCAAAAGAAGAAAAAAAAAAAAAAGTCTGATATGTGTCCTTATTTGAGGAGAGCTTTATTCCCCTTTCAACACTACATTGTGGCACACACAGGGGGAAAAAGATACATTACAATTCAGTTGGGCTGACAAGGGCACAAATTAGCACGATGATGACTTTTTACATGTTTGAAGTTCCTAAAATTTGAACGACATTGCATTCACTTATTTGATGCTTACGCAGTGAACGCTAATGTTATCCACCTCATCCGACGCCATTGGGGATTTATCTGGGGAGGGAATATTATTAATTATAGAATATATTTCTATCTATCTATTTATTTTCATTATTTATTTTTCTAGTTCCATTTTCTATGGGGTGTCTGTATCCTGTCAATGTAACAGCTCTGCCCCAGCCTCCATACTCAGAGGAACTGCTGTGATGTCACTCATGACATCACTACATTCCCAACATAAACACAACAGACAGCCGGTGGTTTCAGCCTACATGCTGCAGGGGCCCTGCAGAGCTGCTGAAAACAACTTCCGTTTTTAAAACGTTTTGGGAACAAATAGCCTCTATCCCCGCCCCATTTTAAAATGGCAGCTAGGACTCAAGTAGTTAAATAAGGCAAAAGAAATAAAGCATTATGCCATCAGGACTATAGGGTGCACTTCCTGTAACATATAAATGCATAGATTTGGGGTTTACATACACTTTAACTGGTCTTTTATCACTTTTTCACTATAAGTATAAAATCGACACACTTATACACACTTATTACTTATTACAGCGTCCATGGCACTGGGCCTGATTTACTAAAGCAAATGAATGAGAGTAGTGATAAATCATTACAGTACACTTGCATCACTGGCATGCATAAATGCGTGGATGTATGCATGTACTGTGAACATGATCCCTGGACCAATCTACCTGATCGTACACTGATGTTCAATGTGTACATAGCTTTACTAACATATCTTTCAGTGTCATCAGGGCAACTCTATATTCACAGCAATCTAGACTAACAATAAAGCAAGCAAAAGAGCTTGGTCAAGACCCCCCAGTTTTCTCACTGGAAGAAAGAGCAACAGCCCACTAATGAGGTTCTCTACGTGCTCTTTCCTACTGCCAGCATGTTCACAGTTCAGCTCTCTGTTTTGCTACTCACCTTAGTTCTTGCTCATCTTCATGAACTAATACAAGTAAATAGGTAGAAGTAATTAGCCACATTCATGAGGACGTGTTCTCTTCTACTGAACCTGTTTTGCAGCTCACCAAGCAGCTTCTTCAGTTCAGAACAAGTCGAGATAAATATGAATACTAGCTGTTCCATGGCTTACTGAGAACCTTCACAGGCAATACAAGAAGATGGTTTCCCCTGCATTGTGAGTTACAGTCATAGAATGCATGGTTGCCTAAAGCTAATGTTAAAGACCAAGTGCCAACAATGGTGCAGCATGGAGGGTATCAAGGACACTGGTGGAGCAAGCATGTACAGTAAATAATTTGGTACATTGTTCTCATGTTAAAGCAAGGCATGAATGCATTTGGAGATAACATAAAACCTAACCATGGCACAAAGTCTTGCCATTCAGTAGATATTGTTGGTTTTTTTTTTTGCTGGTCATGTAATTTGCGCATGTCCACTGTATTACTCATTCACCTTACATGTGCCATGATCTGTAGAGCGCCTTGTAATGGTAATCCTCTATCTCCAGCATAAGCCCTTGATATCGCAAGTCTCCTGAAACCTCCGTACTTGGCTTGGCTCACTTTGGTCTGTGCATGATGATGTAAATTGAGAGGAGCATCAGGGTTATGGGAAGAAAGCACAAGACAGCATGCAAGGAGCTGGCATCCAAAGTGCTGGTTATAGCAGGGGAAAAACAAACCACACAAAAAAACAAAAACAAAAAAAAAACAAAACACAGTATGAATCCTTATAATGCTGTGCAGAGTATTTAGTAAGCATGGGTTCATCTTTGAGAATGAGGCTTATGAGTTTTTGTGGCGGCAGACTGCAGTGTTTAGTTCCACTTTAAGACAATGCATGAATACCTTTGGAGATAACAGAGGTCCTACTTACACAATGAGCAGTGGTAAGGACCATAGGAGGGAAAACTAAATTAATTCATCTCTGCAGGCTGACCACCGGGCCATGGGCTTTAGACACAGCTATAAGATTGGAGTGGGTTTACACTAGTGGGGTCACCTATTAAACTGACCATTAAGTATGTCACATTCAGAAATGCTATTTTCCAGCTTCCGAAAAAATGCCTAGGTATGAATGGGGCCTTAACAGTGTATAAAAATGTATTAGTATCTGAATTGTCATACTTTCATGTCTAGCAGGTAGAGCTATGGTTGCCACTTCTATTTAACATGTTTCTGTGTGTTTAATATCGTGTCCTTCACTACATGTTGGGTCTGCTGTGGTTGGCTGCTATGTCACTACTGTAGTGAGGCTGGTGAAACACTTCTGGTATGTCGGTAGACATACAGTAGAGGCCAAGGTAGAAGCCATAGTTCTGCAAGAAAGCAAAGACTGGAGTTGTTGCCCGCTAGGAAGGTAAGTATTACTATTCTTCTTTTACAGAGTGGCGGCACTATGTCAGTTTTATATACAGTAGTATTAACCGCGCTGGTTTATCTAGTGCCTGCAGCATCACATAACCATGTTTCTGTTACTACCTGCTGCTCCGAATAGGCACCAGGAGACAAAAGAGGATGCTCTGTGCAAGCTTTAAGTCACAACCCTGAGCTTAGACAGGGGTGAAGACTTTGTTTTGTGGTAGCGTTGGCTGCTCAAGCAGCCAGTTACCAAGTACCATCGCTACTATTAGCTGAACTGAACAGTAGGGGAGTAAAAGAAAGATGAGTATGTGCAGCTGAAGAGGGTTGCAGTAAAGAGCATGTTCACTTTAAATCTGAACAAAGACAAATATGTAAGAGCAAGCTAAATATATTCCTCTTTAACCACGGCACTATACCTGCTTGTAAAAACTGGGGGCACTATAGGACTTTATTAGGTCTGCACAGCACACTGATCTGTTTGTAGAAAGCACCATTTAAATTTTTCTTTCCGCTGGACACATGCCAAGGCCGTTTCATGGTGCTTCACATTAAGGGCCTAATTTACAAAAAGCGTAAGATCACTTGCCAGGCTGTCAATCTCAGGCGATGCTGTAGGGAAACTCATTCAGATTTACTAAATATGAATGTTAAAAGCCCGTGTACAAACAGTGTGCAGCCATTCCCAGCAGGGGACTATGTACACCCAAACAAATCCAAGCACACAACCCCATGAGTGCAACCATCTACTCTATGACCATACAGCTTTCATGACATGGTCAGAAGAGATTTGAAAAGAGAATGCTGTTTGCAATGTTTAAATAAAACGCTAAAGTCTGACAGTTATTTTTTAATTGTTGATTTTTTAGGCTTATTATTACAAAGTCATTAAAGTTAGTCAAAATAGAAATAAAAGCAGAATAATAATATTTTACTTAGAGTAGTTGACTTGGATGCCAATTGTCGACTTCAGTCATGTCAGTCTTTTCAAACTCTGCAAATGCATTTACATGATCCTTAAAGAGTATGTAAACACTAACAAGGAACTTCTCTTATTTACTTCATTTTGGTCTGTTTAAGTGTAGGTATTGCCACATTTTTTTAAAATTTTGAGTAGAGAAGGTAAGGATTAAAACTCCTTTCAATTTATTTTTGCAGTCTGTATACCACTGAGGAACGTTTCCATACCACTTCCTGTCCCAGCAATCCAATAGGAAGTTAGAGGAAATCTCCAAAAGTAATGGGAATTCCCCTCTTAGACAGTTGTCTTCAGAACATGTGTCCCCACTGGAAAATTTACCCTTACCTCTTGTTCTGGAGTCAAACCTAAAACTTTGGATTTCCCATCACAAGTACAATTAGAGGGGTGAGTGTCCCCAATGGAGACACAGACAGCAATAAAAATTTGACAGTGGGTCAAATACGTTCCTACTGTATCAAAAATTAAAAAATGCCTACAGATACACCGCTGAAAGTATTTCTTATATCTGTTCAATGAGTGCAAAAAAAAACAGTGAGCTTTTAACTTCCTGTACACTCCGCTGACTGTTATCAGTTAGCACTGTTCCCAGCTATTTCTGTGGACTACAGAACATCCCCCTCTATGTTATGCAGAGGAGGAGAGAGGGCGGTGTTCTGTTGTCCTAACAAACTTCCTGTCCGAGGGTGACAATGCTACTCCTCTACAGATACAATACAGTAAGTATTGTCGCCCTAGGAGTGGAAGTGTTACTAGCTGGATCACCAAGTAAAAATACATTGAAAAAAATTGAAAAAAATAATGCAACCTCCGTGTCTGAGAACTGATATGCTGCAACAAATTACATTTTTGTTCTTGGGTTTAGATACATTTGTGCAAATTGTATAGAACAATAGAGCACAAGAGTTCACATGTTTTGAAGATTTGTGCATGTTAATAAGCTCATAGCTGCTCTGGGCATACAGTCTTATTGAAGATATTATTAGTATGTGTTCTGATTAATATATATCTGTTTTATAGAGTTATCTAATTGCCAGACCTTGTATATACAATCACGTATGAGTCATATTTGGGACAGATATGATTACATTGTTGTAGAAGAAGAAGAATTTTTTTTTTTTTTAAATGTAATTATACCCCTTTTATTATATCTGATTTCTATTTTTATTTTTTACACTTTAAAAAAAATATTATTATGACATTTCTGCAAATTCATATATATTATATTTAATGGTGGTAGTAATACAACCACTTACGGGGTTATTCACAAAAGGGTGAAGAGCCTGGAGAAGGCAGGAGAAGTGAACAATTTAGGACAAGTGAGCGGAATTGGAGAATGTTTCCAGGTCAGCTATGTTGTCCTAGACTGTTCACTTCTCCTGCCTTCTCCAAACTCTTCACCCTTTTGTGAATAACTGTCTATGAATGACTTCTGGGTGAAGCAGCTGAAGGTTTGGACAGGTGGACTGGCCAAATCTGGCCATTTAGTTTGTCTATTCAATAAATGTCAAAGCTCATGGTTGACTCTAACTGAAGCTCATCCTTATGTGAGAGTTGTCATTGCTAAATTATTTTTAAAAATGCAAGTTGTGTGGTTGTCATCCTTATCTTTCCTTTTGAACTTAGTTACAGTCATTGGGGTTGTGTTACTACAGCAAGAGAGGCTGTTGATTAGGCAAAATGAATGCTAGAAAATAAGGTAAAGCTGTGCTCACGTTGAATACCCAATCCTGAGGGTAATGAAAAACAGAATGTTTGTTAGCATGATTGGATAATTGACTTACCCAGTTTCACCTTTCTACTAAGCTGAGTGAACATTCTCTTTGCTAAGTGAACAGCCTCTACTCCTTTAGTAAATCAACCCCAGTGACCCGAAACAAGCTTGTAGTTCAGGTGTTGCAGTACTTGACTGGTTGCATGCCTGTTCCGAGTCACTGGGGTTTATTTACTAGTTAAAAAAATGTGCATGTTTGAAAGTGAATACAATTTAATTATGGTGAATCTGTATTTACTTTAACCACTTCAAGACCAGGTGTTTAGACCCCCTTCCTGGCCAGGCCATTTTTCAGTATTCAGCGCTGCGGTACTTTGACTGACATTTATTCCGTCATGCAGCGCTGTACTGAAATGAATTTTATACCATTTTTTGGTATATTGGAAAATTACCGTACCCAAAATTGGCCATGGGCGACGCTTTAATCGGGCCGGCCGTTTTTTTACTACGGCCGGCCCGGAGGTGGTTAAATACCTATTCATGTTTGAAGGTAATAAAAAAAACCAAACAGGATGTTTGGTTAATTTAGGTGAACAGGTTTAGGTTGTCTACTGTAGGGATGAGCCGAGTGTTCGATTCGAACGTGAGTTCAAATCGAACATCGGCAGTTCGAGCGCTCGCCGAACGCCGAACTTTACGGGATGTTCGCGGTTTGTTCGACCGCGGACATTCCATAATGCAAAATGCCCACTGAAGCTCTGATTTGTTAAAGTCTTGCACCTGACCACCTGACCAATCAGGGCTCATCAGAGGAGGGGCCAGAAGGAGAAAGTTCTCTATCAGGTCCCCCCATGCTGATTGACAGCAGGCAGTGGGTGGGTGCAACAGCCAGCTTGCTATTGCATTTTACAATATCCAAAAGCAGACTGGGTATGGCTCCCAGCCTGCAATGAAGAAGAGGCAGGGGGCGGGGCAGAGGAGCCGCGGCCGGACCGGATCGGAGAAGAAGCCGACGGACCAGAGGACCGGAGGCCGGGACAGCAGGTGAGGTACGGGGGGCAGCGAAGGCATGCAGCAGTCTGTGTCCCCGCTGTCTCCGCCAACACAGGCGCGGAGAGCAGCGGGGATTTGAAGGGACACAGGCCGCTGCAGCCACAGTTCTCCTAAATATACCGGCAGCTGCCGGTACATTAGGAGAACTGTGGACCCGGTTCGTAAGTACGGATTGTACGTAACCTGGGGACTGCCTATAAGCCCACTTAAAAGGGACTGTGTATAAGCCCACTTAAAGGGGACATTCATTTTAGAACGTTCGAACCCCATTCACTTGCATTGCGTTCGAGTTCGTATTCAAACTTTTTGGCCGTTCGAATGTTCGAATACGAACCGAACACAGGGGTGTTCGGTTCATCACTAGTCTACGGGATCAGTAAACATTACTTAAAGAGGAACTCCAGGTAAAAGTCTTCTTAACCCCTGCATTGGGGCTACCCCCGCACTGCAAGAGTTAACTGCTAGTTTTTGTCTATATATACTCACCCAAATCGCCAAGCTGGCTGCCTGCTTCTCTGGTCACTGAAACCTGTCTCCTTCTATGCTGCAGCATTGGAATGTTCCCCAGCGTCCTGGCGTCTATACACTGTGTAAAAAATGTGATGATTTATGGGCTCTTCCGCATTCATCTGTCAGTCATTCGGCTGCTTTTGTCAGAGAGAAGAAGCTGATGAAGATCTCTGCTTCATCAGCTTCTTTGGGGGTCCCCAGGTGACATTAGGGGTCTTAGAGACCCCTAATGTCTCCATAAAGGAGGACCTGTCAGTGTGCCTTTGCTATTATATAGGGGGGTTGTTATCCCCCTATGTGATAGCAATAACATTAAGTGTAAAAAAAAATTAAATAATAAAAGTCACATATAAAAAAAGTAAAAAAAACCCAAATCTTTTAAAGTCCCCCACCCCGCGTTTACGCACATATAAACGTAAATACGCGCCAGCGCACGAAAACGACACTTGCGCTACACATGTTACATATCGCGCTGCGAATGTCGGAGTGAGAGCAATAATTTTAGGGCCATCAATCACTGATAACACTAAACTGATGAGCGGTAAAAGCTTTTAAAGCGTTGCCTATGGGCAATTTTGGGTATTGTAGTTTTTTGAGGTTTCGCACGCGTGCGCAATTTTAAGGCTTGACATGTTTGTTGTCTTTTTACCCAATATAGGGGAAAGTTATTTTTTTTAAATTTCGCTAATTTTTCCTCAATATAATAAAATATAAAACCACCAGTGGTGATTAAATACCACCAAAAGAAAGCTCTGTCTGTCCCCAAAAATTTTTATAAAATTCATTTCAGTACAGCGTTGCATGACGGAATAAATGTCAGTCAAAGTACCGCAGCGCTGAATACTTAAAAATGGCCTGGCCAGGAAGGGGGTTTAACACCCCGGTCTGCAAGTGGTTAAGCAGACCAGACATTGGTAGATTTTCGTATGAATGTCCATATAAACAAATCTCGTCATAGCATTCGATAATGCCATCAGAGACTTGACAAATGTCGTTAAAAATTTTGTTTGATTTTAACATTCCATTTTGGGATGAATGGAGTTTGCTGAACAAAAACCAAATGCACTGTTAAAATTTTGTTCGTTGTGGAAAACAATTTCCATTCTGCTCCTTTGACTTTTTTCATCACTAGGATCGATTTAACATCTCAACTATTAGAAAGTCAAGTAAATGTTAAAATGTTTTTGTTTTTTTAAACAAAATTCTAGTGGTGTATGGCCAGCTTTAGTTATGAGAACAATTTCTATTCTGTAAATAAAGCCCACTCACGTAGTGAATCAAGGAAAGCAATGGCAGCCCCGGAATTTGTACCCTCATAAATAAGTCAGCAATGACAGCTACAACAAGTCCTGGCTGGTTTCCTTCAAGGGAAAACAAATTCTGATCCACTGACAAATTCGGTACAATAAGATATTTGTAACTAATACTGTAAAGAACAGGAACACACATTGTAGCAGCTTGTACCCAGCAAGGGTTAACAGCACTGCCAAATTATACTGACGCTAGCAAAGCTCAGCTTTGATTTATGCACACTTGCTCATAAATTCATCTTGTCTCACGGGATCTGGCTTTTCAAAGGACAACAAAAATACGCACAGTATTTTCTCAGATCGTTATTGTTTTTTAAATTACTTTTAAGAAGCGGTTTTGCCAGAAATATCTGAAGTTTTGCCCAAAATAATTTAGCGTGCAAGCAGATATGCCAAGTGCACACATGGGAACTCCAGTAATATGTTAAGAACGCAGATCTGAATCCATCCAAAGGCCTAAGCTGTTTCCTGAATTGTGGGTAGGGATAGGTCAGAAATGACTCACCTCCGAAATTGTCTATATGTGTGACTAAAATGCTTAAAAGCCTCTAAGAAGCTCCAGACGTAATGCCAATGTAGAAATGCTGCCGTGTTTCTTAAGAAGGCAAATGTTCCGAAGTTAAATGTAGACAAAACACAACAAGAGGAATTTATCAAAACTGGAGTAGAAAAAATATGGAGCAGCTGTGCATAGCAACCAATCAGCTTCTCTCTTTCATTTTCAAATCTTAACTGGACAAACTGAAGAGAGAAGCTGATTGGTTGCCCTGGGCAACTGCTCCAGATTCTTATTATTTCCCCCCCAACGTGTCTAATAGATATGGAGATCAACGTGTCTAATAGATATGGGGATCAATCAGGTTTAGAGATAAAGGAAAAAGTTTGTAACCTTCCTGAATGTGGTGCAGAGACACGTTGGAAGTCTTTACCTGCCATTGTGCTTGGTTCCTGGTGTGCATTTGCACCTTTAGGGCCCGTTCACACCAGACGTTCGTTCAAATGACTTTTTCCAGTGCAGCCCCAAAGCACAGACAGGGCAATTTGCCTTGTTTACAACAGGCTCAGTTCACATCACTTCGTGGTGCAAAGCAGTACAACTACAGCGCACCCTGCTGTCCCATCTTCCTGCCTTGAGGAAGGGACCCTGCGCGGTCCCGAAACGTCGGTTTATTTGGATGTCTGTGACGCTTTCTGTCCAATAAAAGGGACATATTTATCTTTACTACTGAGTGCTGGTGATTTCCTGACTTTCCTGTGTTTGCACGGCGCCATCCGTGGTATCTCATCACTGCGAGCACCACTTTTTTCATATCTGGCCGGGACTGCTGTGAGGAGTGCGGAGGGTCTCTCCATCTACTTCCATTAGAACATGAAACATCACTCGTGATATTTCAATATCACGAGTGACTTTTCTAACAAAACAAGCAGTACTGATATGAATGCACTGTGCATTGTGTTAAGGCAGACCATTCATATGCAAGCCCATTGAATATGGAACCCATTCAAAACCATTTGAAAACCTCTGAATGAACCCCCAAACATGTATATTAGTTCACTGACAAGGAAAGCAGAGAAGTAAGTTAAAGTGGAACTTAAAATATCAAAATGTGCTATCAGGCAGGCTTTTTATTGCAGAAGGGTCATACTATGCCATACTATAGGATTTTATTTGTCAGTACAAAATTTTCCATACACCATACTCTGAGCTGCGCATGTGCATCGTACAATTTCTGCAGATGTTGGCATGAATGAAGTCCTGTGCATGTGCAGGAATTATATCATTCTGGCATGGCCAATCCAGATAGCCGAAGACCCCAAACCTGGAAGAAGACATCAGCGCAAATGAGAAAGTTTACGAGGAGGTTAGTATAGTTACACTTTAAAGCAGAACTCCAGGATTTTTTTTAAATTTGTTGTGTAAATATACATTTAAGATATGTTAAGATATGTATGTCACTTTAAGTATGTGTGTGCTTTTTGTGATATTTTTACTTTATTCAGGCCTAACAGTATATAGCTCATGCTATAGTTTCGGTGTTGCAACAGGAGAACTGTAGGTATCATAAACTGAAACCACAGTGTCGTTTCCCCACTCTTCCACTCCCCTTGCCCATTCACAGAAAGCTTTGTTCACTATGAGCCATGAACAAAGCGTCCTGTGAATGGGCAAACGGAGGGAAACAACACTGTTGCTTCCATGTATGAGAGTTTGCAGCTGTCAGAACCACGCTCCCTAAACTTCCACTGAATGAAAATGAAAAAATTACAGTAATCGCACACATAATGTAGGTCACATACAATACACATGGTAATACTGCAATTAAATTTACACTGCAGATTAAAAAAAAAATCTTGGAGTTCTGCTTTAAAATTAAAACAGTAAGAATTACAAAAATTGTGTAAATATTCAATTCAATTATCCAGTTATGTGAAAAGCAAATTTCTGTTCACTTTTAATACCCAATCATACCTTACCTTACCCACCATACCTTAAAGTGAAGAGCGTTCTGTTGGAGATATAGAGAGGGCTGAATGCTTTGCAGTTGTATTGACAGCAAAAAATCAATCATGTACAGATACTTTTCCATAATTGGATAACTGAAGGTCTCAATGCCTTTAGTAAATCCGCCACCATACCTTAAAGTGAAGAGCGTTCTGTTGGAGATATAGAGAGGGCTGAATGCTTTGCAGTTGTATTGACAGCAAAAAATTAGACCAACTTAAAGCTGTACTCCGGATAAGCAAATGTTGTCTAAATATAAGAGGCATGTGTACTCTTACTTAGATCTTGTTGTCTTGATGTGTATTTCATCCAGATCTGTGCTGTAATCCAGTGTGAAACGTTCCCTTTGTGTAGGTACTTCCTTTAATAAAGACCGGTCACTGCTGCTCTCTCTCCCTGTGCATCCGCCCCCTCCTGCAGTTTTCTGCAGGCAGCCTCTAGTGGGTGTGGCCTGCTGGGCCCCTCCCACAGATTTGCTCTCTGCACAGGATATATACAGCACCGTAATGATATCACTACTAATATTACTAGGTAATAACTGGGTTTGCAAGGGCATTTGCTGCACACAGAGTAGATTTATATCTGGTTTAGCTATTCTGGAATAGATTTCAATTATAGTTTTTCTGCTGGAATTTCAGTTTTAACTGAAGCCAGAAAAAAAAGCTGTCCTGGAATTTACAGATCTTGTATTGCAATACATTAGAACAGATTTAATCTAGCTGGGTTATCTGACATGGTTTATGTAGATTTATTTTACAATCTGGTTTTCTCTGTGTAGCCAGTGACAGGTAATGAGTTTTGGCCCCTTTACATCTTCGTTTTATATTTTGTAATTATAATTGTATGGCTGTTTTCTGGTCCATCTTATGCCACTACTGTATACACAGAATCCCTTCTGCACAGAGAAATGGCTGCCGGAAATCACATTGCTAGTCATGTATACTGTATCTCGCAGTCACAGACCTAGAAGTAGTACATGCAGGGTAGTGCGAGGACTTTTGCATTGTCAGGAACATAAAATGATAAACGTACAAGATACTATAATATTATAAAGAACTAAAATAAAAATATTTCAACACACTGAAAACATCAGTTTACTGATCTTTTATTTCCTGGGGTAAAAAGGTTGAGTTTTACTTTACCAGCACGGCTTTCTCGTAGTAAACATTTCAGCCTCCTTTTTAATGACACATCACACCCAGGGTACTTTTGCCAAAATCCTTTCTAAAAAAGCATGCAAACATCAAACTTTATAACGGTTGGATTTTTCCCCTCTGATTACAGCCAGCACACATACAAATTAAAATTATTTCCTATGCTGAGCTTTTGTGCAGCCAAAAATGTGGCATTTTAAAGAGGAACTGTAATCTCTTTAAAGTTTTGAAGTATTAAAGCGGACCTTTCCTCCCAATACTAAAAACAGATGCATGCAGCTCTGTATGCTGAATTTAAAACAGATTGCAGTTATTTGATAAACATTTCCAAACACAAAAAAGGAAACTTGCCTTTTACTCGCTTCCTGGTTTATTGAGGCACTGGTGATGTCGCCAGTGCCTTCCAGCTGTCCCCTGATGATAAGGCTACATCACCAGTACAATCCAGGGAGTGATCGGGAGTACAGGGAGAAAAAAACCTTCATCAAAGTGTGTTTATGTATTAACATCTGTCATCTGCCATACAAAATAACCCAGCAGCTTAGTAAGGGTTTAATTATAGCAAGAGACATTTCTCACATTTTGTGTTAAAGTAGAAGTAAAGCTTTTATGAAAAAAAAAAGCCATAGTGTGCTAGTATGCACAGCAGTGCACTTCTTCCTCACCGGCACTTCTATCTTCAGGGTTTCAAATCTTTGGCCGCTTGATTGGCTACACCCAAAGATGTAATTCTCGTGCATCTCGGCATGCCAGCTCTGTGCACTGAGCTGTATGTGCACGGCTCAGTGCACAGAAAAACAAATGCTGAATGGCAGTATGAAGCTTTTATGGCAGAAAAGACTTAAACAGTCTTATCTGTCATACAAAGTCTGCCAACTGGCATTTCTTTTAAGCTTACTTCCACTTTAACTGTGTGGAAGTTAGATAACCATTACATAACCAAGTACATTTACAATGACATCCATGGGATACAGTAGTCAACAATTTTCTGTATTTTCTTCATGTACATAACTTTGTCCAGGATATACTAAACAATATGAACAAAAATTCTGCCTCCAGGCCATGGCCAGGTAAGAGGTTTTGGATTTGGAGTACACACCGATATAATACTACAGGAGAGAGCAATTGGTAAACTATGGTTGGAGATAGCCCAGATGGCAAATACATCCCTGCTGGTTATGACTGATACGTACGCTCTCCTGCATAACCATTGGATCTGGGCAGCTCTTGCCCCCAGATGAGTATCTCCAACCCGGTCATGGTCAAGTAATACAGACTAATAGATACTTGTAAAACATAACAAATATAACAATTTTAGCAAAGACTCACCAGCTTCCTCCACTCCACCTCTTAGAGGACGCGATGTATGTCATTCCGATAGCCCCTCCGCCCCTAGCAGTCCACGTCATCAGGTAAAAGAGCAATTAAAAAGACTTGGGAAATTAGTATAGGTATAACCTGTGCTTATCCAGGAATGTGTGGGGCATGATGGAGTCCGCACCCTATTCACTAGTGAGATTCTGTATGTGGGATGTGCTAGACGACCCAAAGAGCGCAGGTATGTATTTAAAGTAAGGCCCCATTCACACCTATATTTTAGGTGCGATGAGGGAATCCTGCGTCAGGAACTTGCAATTTCCTTTCAGGAAAAATCCCTAATCTGTTGTTTATAAGTGACAGCTGTCACCTGTTCAAGTTAACAATCAGGTGACAGCAGCTGAATTGAAAGCGACAGAACGCTGGCACACTGCATGTAATCGTATGTGATGCGCTTACATGCGGTTAGGAATCAATCACTCTACCTCCCTGAACACATAATGGATTGCACATCAGCACTGTTGTGAAGCACCGCAGATACATTTAGCACCTGCTACAAATTTGAGAATGGATTTGCAAAGTACGCAAAGTTTGTAAACCTGACATCTAACAAATACTCTATTTCAAGTGCCTCTAAATTGTCCTTGAAAGCATGTTTATAAAGCAGTGAATGTGACTTTCAGCAAACAATCACTGGTGGTGAATTAACAATTGTCATGTTATAACACAGGCACCAGGAAGATTCACCTAGCAGCAAATGTTTGTAGAATGTCAGATTCACTGCTTTATAAATACCCCCCTTAGTGTAATAATAATTCCTAAAGGGCATATTTCAAATTTAATACTGATAATATAAGTCATGGCTGAACTGTATATTTCTCAAAATAGAGCGCTATGGCTTGGAAATGTGAATTTCATTGAACCCCCAAGGATAGCGCTATATTAAAATGACTAAAGCACTGAATGCTTTAAAAGTATTTGAAAGTATATTTATATACACATGGAAAAATCCTATAAAAATTACTATTCATAGGTGGCCACTGACCTTATAAAACAGGTCCATACGAATACGTTTCCCTTGTATTTTTATTACTTTACATATTTAAACACTATAAAAAGAACTCCCCTTACTAATATTTATAGCTAATATAAGGGTATACTGTACCGTATCCTCATTTTTCTACATTCTTTCTCTTTTATTCATGTGAAATCCCACAGCACTTTCTTCAGATGTTAAGCATAGATTTTTTTCATGTAAAATACACTTCCAGTTTTCTTTACTCTTAAAAAGTTTGTCAATTAAATCCAGCATTTTCCATTATAAGGTGACCAAGACCAGGGGGATTCTGAGAAATTAAGTGAACAAGAGAGTGGAAAGTGCCAGACTCCTGTCCCCAATACCAAGTCTTCTACAATCTAGGTCAGCAGTTATCAACTTCTTAAACGTAAAGTATGCAAACTCTCGAGGCACCCCAGCCTAAATATAAAAAAAAGGTAAATCTAAAAAATTACTTGTGGTCCCCCCGCCACCCAAATGGTGTGGATTTTAAGGGAACCACAAAAAAAACATAGAAAAAACAAAGCCGACATTAAGTTTTCCCCTTCACATCAGAGATCCAACCTTTCACATCAGAAGCCCATCCGTCACATCAGGAGCTCCCTTTACATCCATGTCTCTCTCTTTTACACCAGAAGCCCCCCTTCACATCAGGGTCCACCTTCACCTCAGAGTCCCCCCCACCCCCTTTACATTAGGAGCTCCCTTCACATCAGAGTCCACCCCACATTCACACCAGAAGCCCCTCCATCACATCAGGATCCAACTTCACCTCAGAGTCCCCCCCTTTACATTAGCAGCTCCCCTCACATCAGAGTCCACCCCACTTTCACACCAGAAGCCCCTCCATCACATCAGGAGCCCCCTTTACATCAGAGTCCCCCCTTTTGTACTAGAGGCCCTCTTCACTTCAGATTTAACATTTCACATTTAAGGTTGACCTGTCTGTAACCTAACAAGTCTGTATAAATAAATTCCTGGCATGTAACAATATAGAGCAACAGTATTATTTTTCAGAAAAGATTCACCTTTTATCATAAAAAACACATTGTTCAGCTTCAGTCGAGTAAATGCCTAGGCTGAGATGATGGGAAGTAAGCATTGTCTCAGTCTCCTTTCTGCTCAGTCTCCCTTCTGCATTTGCACATGGTAGTGCACTAGTAGATTTGCGAACAAAAAAATCTTTCTTTACCATCTGATAGTGATCAGACTGCAACATTGTAACTTTGTAACAAGCCACAAGTTGAGAGGCTGCAGCAAGGGCTGATCTGTGCCAGGCATTTGTGGACACAGCCAAGAACTGTGCAGGCACTAGGATATACATGACTGTCATTTCTGAGCCAGCATCTCAGTCGGGAAGCAGATGGTGGCCTTGGATGATGCCTGAACAAAGATGGCACCATCCTGGAGAGAAAAGCAGATGAAGGCTTTGTCAGGGTGAGTACTGGGATACCTGGAAGTGTTACACTGTTGCATTACTTAGCAGGCTGCACTTACCATGAGACAATATATCTGATAACAGGTAGGTCCATGTTAACAAAACAGTATGTGCAGATATGTAGAGTTAGTGTGATGGATAGGAAACCATTTAAAGTAGTGGTCTTTTTTAATGACAGTAGCAACAAAATGATGGGGTGTAAGTGATTGCTATCAGTCAGAAATCACTCAACCTCATAGTTGGAGCTAACGTGTGACAATGAAACTGTCACACATCGGCTCAATAGATCGGGAAGTGAGCGAACCCATACCCTTCGCTCGCTCACTTCTCAATCATCTCCCTGCAGAGAGCAGTGACTGTCGGATTACCCCCCTCCCCGCTCCAATGCTCAAGCGCTGACTGGAGGACGGATAGGGGGGAGGGAGCGGGCACTACATAGGCAGAGCCAGCTGTTAAATTATGCAGCTGGGTGGATCTTGACAGCATTGTCGGGATCCGTCCCGGCTCTGGCGGTCTCAGTATACCGCGAGCTGTAGCTTGCGATATACTGAGCTTTGGGTCACGGGAGGATGCTGGTATAGTTCCTCCCGTGACCCTTAAGAGTACTATGGGGAAAAACACTTACCCCGTAGTTCTCTTTTAATGCACATGCGGTTTAGATGCATTTGCTCATGGTAGTGCACTAGTAGCTTTCCAAACGAAAAATCTTTCTTTACCATCTGATAATACCATCAGACCCTTGACGAATGTTGAATGAAATTTTGTTTTCATTTTGACATTTGATTTTGGAATGAATGAAGTTTCCCGAACGACAACCACATTCACTGTTAGAATTTCGTTTGTTCGAGAAACATTTTCCATTCTGCTCCTTCGACTTTTTTTTGTCACTACAGTCCAAATCAATGATCGATTTGGCCCCATAAACTAATAGAAAGTCGAACGAAAGTTCTTTTGAAAATCTAAGCAGTGTATAGCCAGCTTTAGTCAGTGGTATGTGTGTCCCAGGAACTTCTGAATGGTTCAGTTAGTATTTTTGTGTCTTATAAACATGCAAACAAATTAAATATAAATGTTATTTTATAAATAATATTATATATAATGAATAACATAAAAGAACAAGACAATCATAAAAGTTTTTTATATTTCATAACATCTATACACATTTAGTAGGTATTGTAAAAAAATTGTCATGGAGTATATGAATTAGTTGACCCTCTTAATTGTATATGTGGTCTACACTGGCTTTCATAGATTGGTACATAATTTACATGAACGTGTATGTCTCACCACGAATTAAAAAAAATGATGCTCTACAGTTCGGCATACATGTAAAAAAAAAAAAGATCTGCCAGAAATCCAGTGTGCTTAATGTTTGAGCTGACATTACAATGCCTCTGCTGCACTCTAATCCAAAACAGCATTGTCAGTCCTGCCCACTTCTATTGTGCTGGAGTACAAAATAGTAAATACCTCCTCTTCTCCTTATCTCTATAACACATGGGGCAGTGTTCTGTAGTCCACAGAGGAAAACATGTCAGGGCTGATAACACTGCTTGGGATTTCCATGCAGGACAGAAATTGAGATGCTCATTGTTCCTCTGGCAGGATCAAAAGGTATTTTTCTGTACTTGCATCCTTTGTAAAAGGGATAAAGCATGGGGGAAATTGAATGTAATTCAGAAATGTACTGTTTTGTTTTTTTTGTCCAAATATGCATGATTAAGTTTATTTATAAAACTCCCACCCAGCATATAGCTAGTGACGCTAGATGGCACTGAGGAGTATAGGAAATTCCCATACTGCCATCTAGGGGCCCTAGTACCATGTAAACCGCATAAAGCTTTAATGTAAGTTTAAGTTAATTATACATTTTATAAACAAACCCATTTAAACTCGTATAGGGACCCTATTCAATATACTTGATATAGGAGGCAAATAGAACTGACAGGAATTTTATCCAGCACACCTCAATGTAGCACAATGCATTTCACATCCATCTTTGAGCAAAATGCAGCAACATTCATGAAAAACTCTCCTAGTGTAATCAAGTCCATATAAAAAGTAACAAACCAATGCAGCACAAATGAAGCCAAAGCCCATGCCAACCAACCTGGTTTTATATTCCAAAAAATGTAAGAAATCTAGTTGCTGCTGGCAACTGCTCCCACGTTGCTCCAGTTTTATTATTTCCTATTTACAAAAGCCCATAAAAACATATCTGGAGCTGGCTAAACATCAAACGAATAGTTAACAATTAACTGCTAACTGTTCATTATCTCGGCATTATTGCAAAACGACTCTAGTGCCGTATCTATAGCTATCAGTATGAGGTCTTTTATTTGCAGAAAGCCAGTAAATACTGACTTGGAATCGCTGAGGTTAGCAATAAATCTGGGCCATTCCACTTGGCATTTATTTCATGTTGGTTGGATGTTTAAAGGTGATACAAAACTGCAGACATTTATTTTACTGCATTAAAAGACAGTAGATGGTCAGTCAGCTTGGTTATAGAAAACAGTGTGGCCCAAAGTTTCCTTGCCCACAATTCAGTGATGACTATTCTGATCATCTATTACATTTTTTTTGTAAAAAAAGAAAAAACCCACCATTAATTTTTTGTTCAATAAATGTTTATTAAAATTACACTTTTCAGTGTTCAACCAGTACACATGCCATAGTATTTAAAGAGGTAATCAAAAAAGAAAAGTTTGTGCAACATAGAACCAGAAATAACAACATGACCAAATTACATGGTCATAAATAGTAGCTATGAAAATAGAAGTCCCATACAACCCTAGTGCAGGGCTATTAGATGGGGGAATCCCAAGCCTTGAGAGACCAAACAACTGAGGAGGAATGGGGAGGGGACACTTATGTATACAAGTAATGAGTTCATGAGTAGGGAGAGGGAATATAAGGTACAAAAGAAAAGGAAGGTAACAGTGACACCACCCTGCAGCAAAGTGATAACTCTAATTGAATCTGGGTCATCCTGAAATTGGGGGTAAAGAAGTGATCTATCCAAGTAGTCCAGATATTGTTGTATTTATCCATAATATTGTTTTGTTGGGCTGTGAGCTTCTCAAAAAACATGGTGTGAAAAATAATAAGGAATAATAGGGAATAGAGAGGATCCTGTGATAACTCACTTAGTGGGCATGAATATATGTTGGAGCAACTTAAATTGGTTGGGGGTACAACCTAACAACATTACTTCTTTAAAATAATAAATAAATACTTTGTATTGAGGTATTTGTAGAAGTATTTTTCCAAATGATTTTTTTCTAATAGTAGGTAATCAAAAAAGAATAATGTAGCCGGCTGGTAACTATTCACCCATCACAAGAGTCGGATGGAAAACCCATACTGTATATAAAATAGTAGCCTATACCAGTGTATATGTGTGACTGCATCTAATGGCCTGGCATCACTGGGACAACTTACAAGTACAGGCTATCTGCTGCCGGTGATTCTCAGGTTGTAGAGTCAGATCTCCATGTGTATAGCCTGCTGAAGGTTGTAGCTGTTCTATAAAAGAAAGTTTCATGATTTATCTGTACCATTTCCAAGTGTTATTTGCCTTCTTTAGTCAAAGGTTACAGGTTAATGTTTTGAGAAAAGTCAAATATGAATGTGCCTACAAACAGTGGCCTGTTTGTGACCACCATATGAGTATTCTAATTGGTGATCATTCTTTGAAAATGTAATTCCTTATCGGGGAAACTTGAATGAATTTGCCTACTTGAGGGAAAATTAGCCTTTTAGGCACTGAGCTGTCCTGGGGAAAAACAACAGCCATTAACTATAAAAATTCCCCCAAGACGATCGACAAAATGTCAGGGAGATCTGCCCTGTGGAGCCAGGCTGGGTTCACACCTAGGCATACGGAATATGCGCGTTTGGCAATACACAATGTGCCTGCATCCCCATAGTAAGTTTTGCAGTAAGGGACCCCTCTATCACCCTTTGCCACTCCCACCAAGTCCTGCTCTGCTCTATTCATGTGGCTGTGATTGCTGCTGGGATTTACAGGATGCTGTGCCTGTATCTTTCCATAGTTCAGGTACCACCACCCCACTTGATGACTGACAGTGGTTTAAACTGCTATGTCTGACATCATTAGGCAGCCTGCCCGTAGTAACAGATAAATCCCTTGCACTCGAAAGGGAGCTAGGAAGTGAGGCTGTGCTTTCACGTGACTGCAGAATAAAACAGCAAAAATCTATATACATGGTTTTTAAAAAGTACTAGAGCTAGGTACCTTTACATATGTACTGTATGTGAATATCTTAGTATCAATCTCTAATTTGCGGACGATCTCTAGGACTGGGGGGCAAGCGAGCTGGGCCTGGGCAGATCGTACAATGAACTACGAACAGATTGGATTCAGGTGAAACTCATGCCCAAACCCAAAACATATCCCTATTCCATAGTATTGAAGTGTGACCAGGAAATGCTAAACATGCAGGATCAGGCACCTACTCAGAGTAAAACCTGGTTATTACATTTATCAAGTAATCTGTGTATCTTGTGTGTGCTTGTTATTCCTTCACTTGTCATTGTGAATACAATTGTTGCAATAGTGACTTATCCTTATCCTGGCCTGAATGGAGTGAAGACAATTGCTGCAAATATTGTTTTTGTTAGACAGCTTAATTCTCCAATTTACTTGGCATCTAAGGATATCATTTATTGCAGGCAACTCAAGCAGATACAAGGTGATGATGTGGTGCATCCAGGTATTTGGAAGTCAAAAAGAATAGTTTGCTCTTCATCTCAGCATGCGTCTTGCAGAAAAGAAAACAGGAACTACTGCTATGGAAGGGGGAAATTTAATATCATACACCTATTACAATTGTGCAGGCTTTTTTAATAAGATTTCTTCTTGCACATGATTGGATTATTGAAGTGAACAGAGCTTCAGTGGGCTTCATGGACATTCTACTCCTTTTATCAATCAGTACCATTGTCTCCCAATTCAAGAGAGTGCATAAGAGTTAAATTACAGATCCCTGCAGTTAAGAGGAATATAAACAGCTATTTAACTCTTTCCCAATCCCTTTACAGTAAATGAGCATAGTCCTGGTCAGCTTACCCTGTCCAGTGGGTGTTAATCAAAGTCCTGTTCTCTGTGCAGCTCCACATTCAGCAGATCACTCTGAGCTCCAAAAGGCAGCTGCACAGAAGTGCTTAATTAACTCTTTCACTGCTACGACCAGGTAATGGAAGATACAGTGAACGTATAGAAATAAACTTGCGGTTACAATAATGGCTGTGGCTTTGTTTTTTTTAGTTATTCCTGTCCCTTTGTGAGATTCATGTGATAAACTATCACTTTTAGTGTTGGAATATTACTCCTTCATGTTGCTTCTCCTGCTTCCACTAGTGTCCCCTGGGCTTACCTTGCCTATTTGCAAAACCCAGGACCTGCAGAGGGATCCACCATTCATGACAGCCAAAATTTTAGGAGATCTGAGAAAATCCCTTACCTGACCTCCTTCACCGAGTCTGAACATGGATGTGCTTGGAGAACCTCTGGGTCAGAGCTGTCAAATTCCTGGCACAGACGCCGCATATACAAGCAGATTGGAAACTCTTTGTTTAGAAATTTGAGTAATTGTATTTTATGCCATTTCAAAAGCACAATCAATTTTGAGTCAATATTCATAAAATATTTGGAATAGAAATACGTTTACAAAATGGATGGCTTTAAAACAAAAAGTGCATTTTTTCAAATTTTTGTCCATTTTTCTGCTTATTACAAAAAATATGTTTAGGGCATTTTTAGAAACAAGTTACCAAATGAAAGCCTTACATGGACTAAAAATGGTGTGAAAATTATTTTCATATGCAAATCTCTTTTTTGAGTAAACCGTTTCAAACCAAAACTTCAAAATGGTATCTGGTCACAAAGGATTAGATTTTCTATCGATGTGTTAACTCCACGATGCACAATCTAGAACAAAGAGACACAGTATTAGATTATGCAATTGCCTGGGCAGTAACAGTCAGACCTCAGAAGATCTCTGACCACTGATCTCAAGCTGAAACAAGATAGGTAAATCTAAATATGGTGGAAATATATATGTTTTAAATGCCACTGCTCTGTGTTGGATATTTGCAGTAAACATGGTTTTACATGTTTACTGGGCTAAGTTAAAGTGAAGCTATGGGCAAAAAATGACATATATTACATAGATGGCCATTTAAAACTACATCTAAAAGTACCCTAGCCACTGGGTGACTATACGATTTCACTGCAGGACTAACAGCATTGTCACCATGTTACCAAAAAAATAGGTGTAGTTTTTTATTCGACCCATAGTTCCATTATACTACTCCTCTCCTTTAGTTCTGCTGCTTTAGTAAATAAACCCCAGTGTGTGAGATTAGGCACTTGACATGGCAGCAACTGTCAGACTTACAGTAATCTCTGCACCAGACTCTCAAGCTCAAGAATCAGGTATATATAGAAAAATGTACGTAAGACCATACAATTAAATACATGTAAGTGCTATATTAAAATTCTTTCATAAGATCAACTATGAATGGCTTTCTTTAAAGCACAGCTTCAGTCATCCATAAAATATTAGTTGTTTGTACCTCCCCCCTTCTCTGGACAGCAGAAGTTAAATGCTTATTAACTCTAGTGGACACGCAAAGTAGATAAATACTTTTCGTATTCCTCTCTCTGGCAGGCTATCATCCTGCTGTACAACTGGTCCCACAAAGCCATTCCTGTTTGCCGATCACGTGGCCGTGGCTTTAAAATCATTAAGTACAATGCAGGATCGGGGGTCCTGTATTGTACGCAAGGATGTCAAACCCTAAACTAGCGTTTAACACTTGCTATCTGGGAAAGGGGGGGAAGGGTAAACTGATATTTCATGGCTTAAGAATTGTCTTTTCTTTGTTGCCATAGTTACCCAAAGCTGACTAAAACAGAGTTTTTAGGTTGTGAGGGGATGTAGACAGTTCCTATGCCTTTGATATATGAGGGCCACAAAATCAATGAGCTTACAGTTGATGAAAGGTACATCTGACATATAAAGAAATGGGACCCAAGTCCGGGGTGAAACCAAGTGCTTGGAGCTGCTATTAAATCTGGAAACACCAGAAACCAGTGAAACTGTACAAAACAATGAAGGATACTCACTAGTTTAAATGCAGGTTTGGGTTAAATTTCTTGAATGCCTCACAAACAAGAGACATTTTAACTTTGTAACCATGGAACCCACAATAAGAGGAATAGAAATTAACATTTGCAACCTAAGCTTCTAAACTGTTTGTGTCAGTTTTTCTAAATTGCATTGGTTTTTAAGGTCTTTAGTTTCTAACCATTGTTTCATCATTCTTCATAGTTTATGGCCCACTTAGCCGGATGTGCATGTTACACAGGATATAAAGTACCCAGATTTGGTTTGGGGCTAGTTATAGGCTTAAAATAAAGGAAGGAACACATCAATCATTGCTGCATTTTGGTAATCATTGTGAGTCATAAAGCAGAATTTACACAAACCACAATAGAAGCAAATATTTTAGTGTAAGGATTATGCAGTACATTATTGGATCAGAACTAAAAATGGCAAAGCAAAAGGCAATTTGTAGGGTGGTTTGCGTACATCGCTTCTGCTGTAGTGTTTTATAACAATACAAAGGAACAAGGAATCCTACAGAATATGTCCAGGCTTCTATTCTTCATACTATGCTTCATACTTCAAAGGGCCCATTAATTTATACTTATTCACTTTAACATGTAATTCCATAGACAAGAAAGTTGGGAATTTTAGGATGTCAATAAAAAAAAATAGACAATCTTATCCTTATAAAAAAATTCCAGTTTTATTTACACATAGTAATATAGATACTACTAACATACAAAAATGTAAAATAAAAATATAAATAATGTAAAAAATGTAATACTCTTGGAATCAGAAAATGTATTATGCCTCCACAATAAACTCATAAAATGTATCAATATCTTATACCATCTGTGTGTCGGAACTCGCCATTTTTTGGTCATCCATCCAAACCTTTTAATTAGGTCATCTTAGCATTGTACATCATTATTTATACAAGATGGAGTAGAATAAACCTTGGCAGGATGTAGCGCTTGTAGCGCGTTTCTAAGAACTTGTTCTACCCTTCAGACAACATATAGATGATGGTAAACAAAAACCTGCGCTAATGGAAAAAAAGGAACCAAACAGAAAAAGCGGACTAGGTAAAAGCTGCTAGACTCAGGCAGTAAGCCTTATGGGTTAATCGATGCAAGGTACAGCGATAAAAGCATCTCGGTGATACACACAAAAATGTTATGGTGTTGAATGAATTAATACAATAAAGTGTCAAACATACTCTTAGGGGTCTATTCACTAAGCTGCCGTAGGCGTTTGGCTTGACTGAGCCGCTCGGCCAGGTTCGCGAGCTGTACGGGCTATAGTGAATAGCCCGTACAGCACCCCTTCGGTTCTACTGAACCGAAGAGGTCCTGGGGCCGAAGCTAGCCGAAGGATCGGCCGAAGCTATGGCTAGATCCTTCGGCAGCTTCGTGAATAGACCCCATAGTATTTGGGGTTGAATAAAGACATACGTCCATCAAAGATGATGGTAGACAAAAATGAATTACAAAGAATCTCTTCGCAAATAATTATATGAAAATAAATCAAATCTCTGTGTGAATAAAAGTGCACAACATATGACACATAGGGGTCTATTCACAAAGCTGCCGAGGGCAGCCGAGTGAATGACCGATAAGTCTCAATACTCAAGGGCAGATTAGGAACCCTGAAGGAAAATTAGATTTGTAGCTGTCCAATCCAAGAAAAAGGGAAGCCTCCCAGCTTAGTTTAGATAGACATTGAGGTTAGTAGGTTGTGCACCAAACCTAAACTCATTTTTATTAATAAATCTTATATTTCAAATAAAACTGTATCAGTGCAAAAGGCTTTTATATTCACTTTTGTGAATATAAAGAATGGGTTTATGACATAGCTGTGCTATATGTTACCGGGGGTTTCCATCATGTTCTGTTCTGGCAGTACGAATGGAATCCTACTGCTAGTCCAAGGAATCACTGCTTTATAATGGCGCAATCTCACTATTTCCACCGTGTGAAGCTCCCATCATCCTCACTCACTATTTCATCTCTAGGGACAGGATGTTTTGGAAGATGAAAGGATAGCTAATCTTGGCTCTCAATTACTTCCATACTTTTCTCTCTTTATGAGCAGAATCCCTTTTAGGAAAGGGGAGGTGGGGGTTTATGTTTCTCCCTCCTCTTGGATGGATTCCTTTTCATGCCATCTGTTTTGAACTAAAATATAATGTGATCAAACTATAACATTTTAAGCAAATTCAGCTGGGCAGAATCCTACAAAGTGGAGGTGAGAGCAAGCTCGCAATTACAGTAAATAGCGCTCGGATCTCATGGCAATTTATAGGTTCGGCGTAACTTAAATACCTGGATGAACCTCGCAGCAGACATTGTTGGCAATGTCCTAATAATCTACTGTGGCAGAAAGGGCTGTGTTTCCTTTGAAATCAGAGAACATGGATCTTGCCTTCTGTGACCCTTCAAAAGACGACTTTTTTGATTTTCCCATTTGCTTCAGGCACAGTATTTGCTCTCATTTCCACCATGTCGGTGCTACACACAAATCACTATATAGGTGTAGCACGAATGATTTCAAAATAAACTGAACTGAAGTGTAAAAAGCTATGTATGTAAGTTCTTTACAAACATTTCAATCTTAATCAGAACTATTGGAATCTGATCAAAAAACATATGAGTTCATGATCACAGTATGGGACAAGTAATCATCAAAGCAAACATTGTCGACTAGCAGTGCCCTCTGACATTAGGACTTACAGCTGGCCATATACAGGGCACTGCAGGGTGCAGGAGAAATCGTTGTACCACCACAATTACTTACAAAAAGGTTGTTATACTGAGGTGTAGGTAAACTGGTTGGAAAATTTCAGAGGTTAGCAGCTGTTACACCTTGTCAGTGCTGAGAAAAATTCTAGGGAGTCTGTCAGCCCCATATGTTCTTCTCTGGCCTCTTAGTTAGTTATCCTGGCTGGAATTTGCACAACCTTGTTGTGTTACTGAAATACCTCTTGAACCTTAAATTCTGCCAGAACTGTTGTGTCTCCCTTCTGCATAATATGAAACTTGTATCCCATCAGTGCCAGAGCTTGGGGGTTATAACTGAACTCCATTTCAGAAAACGAATGACATTTAAAATACTTTAAAGTACATACCAGGCAAAAGTAATGTAGAGAACACAGACACATATACAACAATTAAATGGTTTACTTGCTGTAAGAAATCGAAAGCATTCTTTGAGAAATTGTATGCACTTTTATGCACCATAGATAACCTACAGTATAGGCAAGCATGTGTGAAGTTGTGCTACTCAACAATTCTTCAAGCTTTACATCAATCTTATTTGCATAGAATTATGTTACCCATAAGCAGCCTTATACCATTCCAATCCAATGGTCCATATGATGCTTCGGCAAGTGTCAGGCTTTTATGGGGTACACCCTGTGGAGGGCAAGGCACAAAAACAATTGCATTCAACATGATGTGGTTGTTTTAGCAAACATTGAAGGCTAAAATGGCTTCTTCTGTTAAAAACCCAGCCTATCGCTCAGTGTTCTCATTAGGAAAAGGTAATATCAGTCTGTCAGGAAAGTTGTGTGAATATATTGGTAGACCCCAGTGTGATCGAAGACATGCAGATATAACCCTGTTCATTAGTCTCAGGGAGGCATTTGCCATTCTATGGATCTTGTCACTTTCACAATCTGATATAATAGTGCCAGCCAGGATATAGCCAGCATTAACATTTTAATGTCTTGGGCAGGGTTGAGCCTAGCCCTCCCCAAATAGTAGTTTGCAGTAAATCTGTATTTCTGTGGCATTTTAGGTGGCTTTAGAAACCTGGGAAAGTGGGTGACTCTCTTAAGGGAGCAGCGAACACAAACCTTGCCTGTCTTAATTTGTTTCAAAAACATAACAGCTTCACTTTAAGACACATATTCATAAAATAGAGGCATGCAGTGACATCTTCTGTTGTTTACTACCCAGCACATAGTTCAAAAGTATTTTTTATCTAGTGTTTTTGTGATGGGAACTACAATGGCCCAATACTGATAAGGCCCAGAAACAGTTAGACAAAATAAAGGTGAACAAAGCCTAGACCAGATGGCTTACACCCATATATCCTCATAGAGTTGAGCTCTGTTATTTTTATAATTTTTATAGACTATTAGCTGGGTTGGTACCAATGGAGTGGTGCAAACAATTTTCTAACTTCTATAGTCAGAAATATAGTTTGAGGACCACATAGAAGAGTTTTTGCTGGAAAACAATATTATAAGCAATAGTCAGCAAGGATTCCCAAACAACCAAAGTTGCCAAATAAATCTATTTTATTCTTATGAGGACATAAGCAATAACTTAGACAAAGGAGTGGCTCAGGACATATTACACTTGGACTTTGCAAACATGTTTGACATAGTTGTCTCCCCACAGACAGCTAATGTGTAAGTTAAGGTCTGAGGTTGTTAGTGGTGTACCCCAAGGTTCAGTGTTGGAACTTTTATTGTTTAACCTATTTATAAAATGATATAGAAGTAAGGAACAAAAGTATAATTTCTGTTTGCAGACTGACACCAAGCTATGCAGTGGAATACAGTCCTTACAAGAGAAATTAGCTGAAATGAATTTATTCTCCCTTGAGAAGAGGCGTGTAAGGGGGGATTTGATCACCATTACTCCCTTGAACGTGCACCTCCGAGGGAGTAGTGTGAGCCTATGACATGTGAGCATAGGACATGCTTCCTCTGTTATGTTCCTTACTAGTGGTTGCCCCTCCTGCAGCCCCATGGGGGAGCCGGCTTCATCAGCTTCTCTGGGGGTCCCTAGGTGACATTAGGGGTCTTAAAGACCCCTGATGTCTCCATAAAGAGGACCTGTCACTGAAAATTGGCTATCACAAAAGGGGGCTTGTTAGTCCCCTATGCGATAGCAATAAAGTTAAGTGAAAAAAAAAAGGTTTAAAAGAATTAGTTACAAAAAAATATAAAAAATGAAGTCACATATAAAGGTAATAAAACATTTTTTTTTAAAAGAGCCCGCCCCCCACATACACATGCAAACATGCGTCGAGTGCGCCTACGTGCGGAAATGACGATTGCATCCATTACGCCGCACATGTTACATATCACCGCGAACGTCGCAGTGAGAGCAATAATTCTAGGCCCATCAATCACTGATAACACTAAACTGATGAGCGGTAAAAGCTTTTAAAGCATCGCCTATGGCCAATTTTGGGTATGGTAGTTTTTTGCGAGTTCGCGGACGCACGCAATTTTAAAGCTTGACATGTTTGGTGTCTATTTACCCGACGTGACCCCGTCTTTTATATTTTGCCAAAGATTTGGTTAATAATAATTGTTTTATAACATAACGTAGGGAAAACAGTTTTTCCCCCAAAATTTTCGGTACTTTTTTCAATTATATAGTAAAAAATAAAAACCCCAGTGGTGATTAAATACCACCAAAAGAAAGCTCTATCTGTCCCCAAAAATTGGTATAAAATGAATTTCAGTACAGCGTTGCATGACGGAATAAATGTCAGTCAAAGTACCGCAGCGCTGAATACTGAAAAATAGCCTGGACAGGAAGGGGGTGTAAACACCCCGGTCAGCAAGTGGTTAATTGAAGGCCTTGTTTGCATACCTTAAAATCCCCCACCAGGCTATATGCCTGTTTTGTTGTGTTTAAACTTGGTGCAAAGTTTTTCACTTTAAGGTAATTTCATTAGACTATATTGTCAGGACTTTTTGGTGAGAGTTCATTTTGTTAATAAAATACCGGAGGAAGTAACCCACTGATTATCTTGTATCTATATGAAATTTTGGGCGGTAAAGAAAATCTGAAGAAAGTCCTTAGTTATTATTGAGTGGAGTGGACAGTTTTGATGGAAGATACACATAAACTTTATTAGAGTGTATTCAGTTTGCTATGCACCAATTGGACTGATATATTTCATTTTTCGTTAATCTTATTTTTATACATGTTGGATATTTTTTTATATTTGCATTACGGTTTTGATAACATTTAACACTGAATTTACCAGCGCAGGGTATTTTTGCATATAGATAGCAGCGCTGCCGTTTTCAGTATACTCCCAAACTCCTCCCTACGTACGTTACGTCTTAGTTACGCGTGACTTCATCAGGGGTGACTGATTTTTTGCTATTTCATTTAAACCTGGGCAATCAAAATTGAAGCAGACATTTACACCATTTCACTAAAAATCACAGCATCATGCAGCTCTACATGCTGATTTAATATCATCTTACATTCATCAGTTAAACAAACTTGTTTATTCATTTACTTACAACTAGAGTTCATCTACTTCCTGGTCCAGTTCTGGCAAAAATGCTGTAAGTGCCAAATCATTGCATCTTGGTAAGGTCACATCAGCAGAGCATTGCTGGGAAATCTCATCTGTAATCTAATGAGATCTCAGGGAAAGGAATTTTGATACGCATGGTCAAACTTCCTAGTCACATGTGCCAGATTTTCAGGAAGTAATAAGAGATCTAGTAACCTGCCCTTAGTTAACATGGCCACTGCCAGAGGACTGGGAAAGAAAATAGAAATAAGGTATGCAAAGAATACAAAGCCGACAATTATCTAGAAGTATGTGTTTGTAGATTGTCATTACTAAACATTTCTAAAGGTGTGTTTATTGTTATTTTAAAGATACGGGTAAAAGTCCACTTTAAGTGTGTGATGAAATGCATAAGCAGAGGTTACCTGAGCTAAAAATTGTATGTCTGAGGGCCACCATGTGCAGTGACCTGCATTTCTCTGTACTTGATCAACGCAGATCCAGAGACGTAGTGTACTGAAGTTATAAAGTATGCAATTCCTGACATTTTCTGTAAAAGCTTAGATGATCCTCCCCCTTCTGCCTTTAAAACCTCCTATTGGTCATCGAGGCTGCCCATCACATTAAGGAAAAATTGTGTGAGGCTTGAGGAGCAGGAGTGGATTCGATCAAGCTCAAGTGTAAAAGCAAGATTTGCATATTACTTCAGCTGCCCGTATCTCTGAGTATACATGCTGTTTTCACTGAAGGAAAGCTCTTTTTCTCCTTCCCATTAACTGTACAGTTTAAATTGCCTAGGTTTGTGGCAGGGTTACATATTTTATATACATGATCTCTAATACAGAAAAATACTTCCTTAAAGGCTAAATCTTTTCTGTCCAAAAAAAGTGTGTTCATAAAATTCACATAGTTATATTTCAGTGTTGGCTGAAAATGGCTCACAACTGTGGGGTCTACAGAATGATTTTTCTAGTAATGTTTGGCTATAAAGATTTGTGTAAGATGTATGAATGTTCAATATGAAACATGAGGATAACTTTAGACTTTTTGCAGTGCTGTAAATGTGCTTGATCATTATTAGTTCCTCATGATTATGCAGGTCCTTTACCAGGTAGCTTTGCCATAGACTTTTATTGTATCTTGCAGCTGATCGTGTATTGTGGCAATAATTGGTAAAATGCCTGTATAGCTTAGCTCAACTGCCTCCCTTCAAATTGTAAAAAAAAAGATTTCCTATGCAATGGTCTAAGACACAAAGTGCCTGACTGGTGCAGAAAAAATGCAGGGGGATTACAAAGTCTATTTTATTTATATTGGGGATGATTTATAATAAAAACAAAAAAACATAAAGAAAGAAAAGTATGTTTTCCACAGCAGATGGTCAGATTCTTTCTTTCATTTTCTAACCAGTGTTACAAAAATTATATCTGACTAGTTTCTATAGCAGTATTGTTTCCCTTTTATGGCACTCTTGCTAATAATGGTATATTTAGGATTTAAAGTGTATGTTAACCCTAAATTTGAAAAGTCGGTTATCAATTCATTTAGTTTAATCCCTAAGTGATGTCTGCATTCTCTAAGGTATTTTCTACAGTCACAAAATTCCTGCTTGCAATTGGCCAGGTAATGTAAGCGTGGTCTGTTTTTGTCTCTTCTTCTGATGCAGTAGAAACGATGCCATGCCGATGCATGCCTGTAGTCAGAATACAGCTGTCATGTCCCCATCCAGACCTTCACAGTGTGAAGAAAGTGCCTTTTGGTAGGGAGTGGAGTTTTCATGGAAATAGACGTTCTCCCCTGTATCTGTGGCATCGGCCAAAGCTGCCAACCAACTTATGCATTCTTCGCTCCCAGTCCACTGAGCTGCAGAAGAGGAATGGGGCTGAGCAGTCACATGACCATAAAATTGAAACTTTAATCAAATGTAAATATACATATATATTTTTTTAATGGCATTTAATTGTAGGAGTTATCTGTAGAAATAATGCTGACTGATCACCGAACTGCTAAACTATTATTATGTATTATTATGTATTATGAGTCCAAACACTGAAAGGAACTAAGTTACAAAGTATTTCACAAGCCCTAATAAAGGGGTATGTTTTGGACCCCCAAAATGTGTTGGCTTTTTTTTCTGTTGATTTTTAGAAACAAAATACTACATTGGACTACTGGTAGCAATGGTTCCCCCAAAAAAAGTTTCAATTTCCTTTGCCTTGGGGGGTAGGGGCTTGTATGTAGAAGTTCTGAACCATAAAGTCATACACGTAAAGAAAAGAATGGAAAGTCTGCTTTGTTGTGTATATGCTAGATAACACGTCTTGTCATTACCAGAAGTTAATTTTAACGCTAAAAATTATTAAAATTAAAATCTCTGTATCATTCCACTCCCCCCTTGCATTTTTTAGCGTGCACCAAGCAACTGGCAATGTTTTAATGTGCATTAAGCCAACTGGCAAAATAAAATTGAGGACATATTGCTTGACAGTGCTGGTTGCTTGAATGCTGGATAATGGAGAGTTTGCTGTATATTCTTGGCTAAGACTTTGACTGTAAGCAATATTAAGGATTTGTATTTCTTGGTAGCTGAACACCTCAAATCCTTCAACTAAGTTCAAGAACTCCACCAAACATTTGTATCTAAAATGATTATATAATTATTTTCAGGCCATAAAGTAAACTTGCACTTAGGAAGTATGGTGGTTGCCATTACTTACCTATCCTTCTGAAAATTCTAGTTACCTGGCTGACCTGGTGTGTTCGGACCTTCTCAGTCTCTGAACTGCAAAGAGTACACAGATCAGGAGTTCTAATTTATATCCGACTTTTGTTGCAGCAGGCTTCTTCTGGGTTATTGACTTTGACAGGCAACTAGAATTTTCAAAAGTCAGTAATGGCAGCCAAGATGTCTGGCTCAGTGCAGGTTTCCATTAATACAGTAGATGTTGGCGAGAAAATGGTAAGTCAAGATCTTCCTGAAGAAGTAATTTGAAAGCTATAATCCCACCAGCATGCCCTCAAATAACATAGATATACTTGCATAAATTTAGAAGAGATCCTGAGGAACCTGTTTAGGATGCCCAAACCACCTTAGTTGGCAACTGTCAGTCTGAAGGTAGAGAAGCTCCAGCCTGAGTTGCTGAGTCACAAACCTGAAGCCAAGTATTGGAGATTGCAAGGTATCACCTGTGATCTGGGCCGACAAAACCCCAGCTAGGGTCAACTCAAAAATATGTTGTTTAAACAAACCACATATTTACCATTCACAGGCTGAATAGAAGCTGACAATGCCTAACTTTCTATAAAACAGGCGCACTTGATTGAAGAGAACACATTATAATAAATGTATACTACAGAACAAGCAAAGCATGTGATTATACCTTCAACTTTGTTTACTTGGCACGTTTTGAAAAAAATGTCAAAATTGTCATACCATATTTATAACCTCTGCATCACCACTTTTGTTGAAAAAAAAACATGGAACAGAAAATAGGAGCATTTGTACTGCAATATGTTGAGCTACACATCTGTGTCAGAATTAGTACACATCTGCACAATCATGATAACTACAAAATATCACTTGAACACTCCCTAATCACTTGCATATATGTGAGAGATTCAATATACACATTTTAAAATACTCTTTCTACCAGGACAAAAGTATCTCTCCATTCAAATCAAATGTCAGTTTTTAAGGGTTTTTCCCATCCACTTTAATTTTTTGGCTCCAAAAGTTAAAGCCCAACTCTGGGCACAATAACCGTACCAGGTGTAAAGCATTAAAACATTCCTTTGCCTCAAAAGCATACCCACTCTTGCAGGTTGTTCTCTATGGCCTGCAAATCAGCTTGTTTAAATGTGGGGATTAGTACAGTTCCCAAAGCCCCAGGCTTTGTTTTGTGAATAGCCAGGAGGAGTGGGGGTGCAGGCATGACCACAGCACAGGGGTCTATGAAACTTGCTGCGCTTACATCCAGAGTGGCCCAGAAATACTTATCCCTGCATAAACAAGCAGATTTGCAGGACATAGAAGAAAGCCTGCATGATTGGGATTTGCTTTTGAGGCAAAGGAATGATCTGCTACTTTAAAGCTGGTAAGGTGCCCACAGCTGGACTTTAACCAGTTGACATCCGCGGTGTTAAACCCCCTTCCCATCCAGGCCATTTTTCAGTATTCAGCGCTATCCAATAATTCCCTAGAAAGGGGTAAAAAAGCATCCACAAAAGAGTTCCACCTTCCTTTTTTAGTAGCTCTTAAAAGTGGACATTTCTGATTTATTCTCAAAAGCCTTCTGGCTAGTGACTCTAGACATTTATCAAAACACGGAGCTGCAGAGAGTACTCTTCTCATGACTCTGCCATCTTGTCTCCTTACACAGAGGCATGCTCAACAATACAGCCAGGCAGGGCTTTTAGCCCTTGCTGACTCACCTCTCCAAACACCATTTAACACTTTGAACACTTAGAGCTCTGAGTGTCAGCAGATCCCAGCTTTAAAGTATGCTGCTCCAGGCAATGAGCCTGACCCCAGTGCAGCTACAGTTACATTCTACCCTCAGACAGCAACAGTATGTTTAGGGTCAACCTCATCTGTTTGAGCCAGTGTGATGTGCGTACAAAAAGAAAGTACAGGTGCACTGCCTTCATACCAGGTCACAACATTTTAGTAACAGATTAAAACAGGAGGTGCAAGCACTAATTCCTGCACCAAAAGTTGAGTTTAAGGTAAAGAAAATCAGACGATGACCTCTTAAAGGACCCCAGGATAAAGGCTGACTGCCATTTTGTGAAGATGAATCTATGTATATATAATTGCTTGTTGCACACCTCAGAAAGGGAATATCTACTATATTTAAGCAATCACGTTTAGTCCAAAGGTATTTTAGTAAGTGTATAAGCATACATTATAGTGGAAAATAAATATAATTTTAATCCTAATTCTTCAATTTTCCAACCTAATGCCATAATAAATCTTGATAGTTTATTTCTATGGTTTTACATGCCATATGATGTCATACTAGTAAATTTGCCAGACTGAGCAGTCACAGACATGCATTAGGAATGTACATGTGATTGTTGGTGAAGGACACAGCTTTCTCTGTGTACAATGTTCCCCTCCTTTTTGATGGGGCACAATTTATCTGACTCCTCTTGTTAAATTCTTCTTATTACTGGCAAGTGAGTATTTGCAGAGCACATGTTTCCAAGCACTATTACAATGGGCTAAAAGCTTGCCAAAATGTTGAAAGGGTCACTGGTATTGCTTTGGGAACGTTGCAATAAACAGACATTTCTTTTTGATGAATCTTCTGTGTTTACAAGCCTTGCCTTCCACCCACATGTGTTTAGAGATGAGTTTTAACGCCTAGTTTTTTGGTCAGCAGAGTTGAAAAAAAGACCATCATTCATTTAGGTAAATATCTAAATTTCTATGGTTCCTACACACAGAAACTAAAGTTAGACAACTCAAAATTGTGACCCTTTTGTACAGTGATTAAAAAAGGATAGGAGCAACAAATTATTTTGAACACATAACTCTGGTAACTAATTTTGCGCAAATAACTGATCGAAGGGGTTGGATATATCCTGCTGATTCTGCCTTGCAATACTATACTGTGGTGCAGTACTTATAGGGTGCCTGCACAATGTGCGTGCACTTAAAGTGACACTGAATTCAGTAGTTAAATCTTAAAAATGCATTCAAGTACCTTAATTATTGACAAAAATATAGCCTATTTGTGTATCACTCGGCTGTAGATTCTCAAATCATCTCTGAATTGGTGCTGACACTGTTCTTCCTCCTAGAGGGTGGCTACTTTTGTTCCCCATGGTCCCTGTGTGTGCTCTAAAATAGCCACCGCTCCAAGCTCGCTCCTGTGATAGACTACAATCTCAATACAAATGAGTAAACTAAACGTGAGATTGTAGTCCATCACCAGAGGGAGCTTGGAGTGAGTTGAGCTTGCAACTGATTTTATTACTGGAAGACATGATTGTAAAAACTGGGACTTGAGTCTGTTACCCCATTCCCCCCTTGGACCCTTCCTCTAGTTACATCTTTTTTCTTCCTCTCCTGTCGTCGTACAATAAATAACTATTTTTAATTCACTTGGGGACCATAGAAATTACGAATTCCCAAAGCTAACATGAGAAAAATATAATGGCCTATACATGCTTATGGGAGTTGTAGTGATATTGATAACCTGTCTGTTCCGCAAATTAAGCTAATGTTTGATCCTTGGACCTGGTAATGTAGATAACAAATCCTACTGGACAACATTTAGTTTGTTAAAGCATTGCATACAATAAAAAAAATGTCATGGCAGGTTTACATAAAATACCTTTTTGACCTTTTTTTTTATACTCTTTTTTTGCAACTCAGTGATGCTGATCTCTTCCAGTCCTTTTAACCACTTTTTGTCTACATGCATGCACTTCAACATTGACTACACATCTTTGCTCTGGACTTCCTTCCTGATAGTGACAACAGTGAACCATGTTTGTGCAATGTACTGTAAGTCAGCATGGCCACTTGTAGTCTCCATTGGAAGCACGTGTGACAAGGTGACAATGCAGGAACACAGTTGGGAGACAGTTATCACCCGCAATCAGGAAGCAGTTGAATTAAGACCTTCACAGAAATTCCAGATATTATTGTAATGAAAGTTGTATATTTAAAGAGATTGAAAATTATTTTAGAAATAACATCTTAAAGCTTATATCAGATTTTAGTGACTGGGTGTAGATGTCCTACAGTCTACTGCAGAAAATTATGTCCAGCCCACTTTGTAATTGACAAGTTCTAATACTCCCAACACTGAATTCTCTAGTTGGGTTCCTCTGCAGCTTAACACATTTGTGGTGTTGGGGTTATTGGAACTATGGCAAAAGGGTATTACTACAGTAGTCCCTAACCCAAGTGGAAAGCATCCATCTCAAAACAGGCACACAAAATAATGATCTTGCAAACTGGCATTTGTCCTAATTCAGGTGTAAGTTTTAGTGATAGGTCAGCTTTCATTTTGGTTAACTGTTGGGTACAGGAACACTTTAATGCAGAAAATAATATCATGGTATATATCCTAAATTACATTTTTAGGTAAACTGACTATGTATATTCTTTTTCTTAACAGGTGTTCCAAGAGTCGCCATCAAAAGGACTAATAAATGGTCAGCTGCTCCCTTTGATGGCTCCAGCTTGTCAACTTCTCTTACAGCTAGAGGATTCTACAGTAGTTAATTGACAGGACGATACTGGCATTGAACCTGGATAATGCTTCTGGAAGACCAATATCAAAAAAGGATCTGTGAAGTGTAATATGTTATCTTTGATGCAAGAACATCAAAGCTGAGCTTTTCACTCTGCGAATGTAAAAATCAACTGTGGACACTCAACCACTTGTAAAGAAATCCTGTGGAAATTATTTATTCAGAAAAATTAAGAAGCCAAAGAAGCCAAGCAAAGGTTGGCCTTTTCTTCAAAGATAATCTGGAAAGTAAAAGTTCAAGCAACTTTTGTGTGAAGCTACACCACTGAAAAAACAGCTATCTGTCTATATACTCTCCTCCAGGCTTCATGCACATTATGGTGTTTGCTTAGCACATATCTCCAGCTTTTCTGCATGTATTAATCGTAAAAAGAGGGAAGTTTGTATATTTTAGGCCAAGAATCAGTATTCTCTGAAACCCTGACCACTTATAATAAGTTTGAGAAAAGGAACCCTTTGTCATTCCAATGTACACCAGAAATACAAAGGATCAGCAGACAAATGTACTGCAAATTATGCTAATATTAAAAACAAAAACAATGCTAAACCAAAGGGAGGACACTGCATATTCCTTAAATATCAGATCTATTATAGTATGAAATATCATATCTGCAAACAGAATGGCATGGAAAAGGATATGATATGAAATAACATAACCATAACAGAATATAACATAGCAATGGCATAGCTCTGCCTCCTAGGCTTTTCCGGTTATAAAGTTAACTGATAGTAAACTGTGATTACCTATTCGTTTTGAAAAAAATGAAGCAGTGCAGTAAGTAAAAGACTCTGTGAGGAGTATATCTGTAGGTGCTTGCATCAGTAAAAATTAATCAAAGCTTTTTCTTATCTTCACAACCAATAAATATGTGATGAATTCTATTTTCACCCATTTATACTATAAATGGGAAAAGATTAAAGTATATTATTAATGACCGGAGACTTGTGGGAGGATGTGCAATTGCAGCGTAGCAGATGCAAAATGCCTAATATATAGGGAAAAAGTTAAGTTACCCCATATGAAAAATCAGCAATGTATATAGCTACTCATGCATACTCTATTGCCATATTTGCAGCACAAGCGTACACGTTCCTGTGTGATGGTTCACTTTGTGTATAAATTGTCAATGTTTGCTTAAAAGAAGACTTATCTTGTATGTGGTTTTTTTGTGAGTTTGATGTGTCACTGCACATATATACACACATATGAAAACACATCTACACGTCCCCCAAAAAAATTTCTGCATGTAAGCAGCTGATGCGCTGCATTCACAACCTATCTAACTATACAATCTGAATGGCTGTGGCAAATACTCATTTATCATTCCTCTATTCATATTCAGAATAAGAAAACAAATTTTTAAAAAAAGGCTACGAAAATACAAGTGTTTACTGTGTCTCCATTGCTACAATTTTGTACAAACCCCTAACGAGAGTTACTAATCTAATCAAGACTGGAATCTCTGTCCTCATGGTTACAAACCAAACATATCTGTTAGGAAAACAACATGTGAAAAACACTTTATTAAAGTACCATTTTACTAAAAACCCTGGACAGGTTCCTCCACCCTACTCTTTCTATTATTACCAAAGACAGAGCTCCTATACAGCGTCCAGATCTCGTTGTGCCAGGCAATGTTTATATCTGAACGACGCAGTACAAAGATGAGCTCTCCTATTCTTCTCTATAGAGCTTAAAGTGACACTAAACTCAGGAGTTGAATCTTAAAAATGCATTCAAGTACCTTAATTATTAACAAAAATGCATCTTTTTTGTGTATCACTTATCTCTGAATTGCTGCTGACACTGTCCTACTTTCTAGAGGGTGGCTACTTTTATTCCCCATGGTCCCTGTGTGTATTGTAAAGTAGCCACCGCTCCAAGCTCACTCCTGTGATGGACTGCAATCTCTTGTTTAGTTTAATTATTTGTATTGTATTGTACAATTTGAGATTGTAGTCCATCACAGGAGGGAGCTTGGAGCGATGAATACTTCACAACACACACAGGGACCATGGGTAATAAAAGTAGCCACCCTCCAGAAGGAAGGACAGTGTCAGCACCAATTCAGAGATGATTTGAGGATCTACAGCCGAGTGATACACAAGTAAGATACATTTTTTCTTAATAGTTAGAGTACTGAAATGTATTTTTAAGATTTAACTTCTGCGTTTAGTGTCACTTTAAAGATCCACCGTAGTCCCCGAGAGAAAATCAAACATAAACACTGCCTGGAGCAGAGGGGAGCTGGGCAGGGTAAAGCACATCTGTGCTGCATCTGAGACCTGTCTTTGAGTTGTTTAGTATAAAGGTATATTGGTACTTTATATTGAAGTTTGCTATAGCTTTCAGTGATGTCATTAGGTGCGAAACAACTATTTACCCTGCCATGTGAAAAACAAAGAACTGGAAATGGTAAAAGAAACAAGTATCAAAATATACTTGATTGAATCACATAGTACAATATACTTAAATGTAAACCCCAACCTAAAAAATATCCCACTCTGTGATTAAAATGTTGTCACAGTGTTGTTCTTCAAGACTGCCCTACACCTGAACACTACAGCTGCGTACATCAGTTAAGGTAATCAAAGACAAAGGCAAGACACGAGCAAAATAGTAACACATGTGAGCATGAAACACACACGAATGGCAACTGAAGATGAAATCTTGCCTAACTAATAACAAACCTATGAAAAATAGAAGCAGCCATAGACTACAATGATATCAGCGCTATAATAAGCGCCAGACTATTCAACAGAATGAAGGTGCACAGATCTACAACAGGTAGAATAGACCTTGAACATGACACTTAATATAAACACAATCTAACACTCAAAATAAACACATTTTAATAAAAAACAACTACAGTGCCTATCTTCCCAAGGCATACTTTGTTTTGTCCTTTCAAAACCCATCTTTGACTGGCAGCTAAGGGGCAGATGTTCCATTACACCATAGAAGTAGCCTTCTTACTCATTATAGTATAGAAGACAAGGCAGAAAAAAAACTTTTACTAAAATGGTACTCTGTGACCATATCATATGCAAAGGAGTCAAGTGTGAGGAGTTCCGAAAAAAGGAAATACAAAGAGTAGAATGGGGAAGAACACATATCATATTTTTTGTTTTGTTTTATGTGATTTGCTAAATTTCTATAAGGTGCTAACGAAGAACATTTATTGAGCACACCATGCAAGTCTTCTTATGCTTTTCCATTCTTGGAATCCTACAAATGTAATATCTACATTAAGGAAACTAATAATTAAAGATAAATAAAGGGCTGATATTACCATTCTTCTGAAAATGCCAGTTGCTTGGGTTTTATGATGGCCTTCTGGCTTCAACGCTTACTGAGGCATTGGCTCAGAAAAATTATGCAGATTGGGAGTCCTGACATCATGAGCAGCCAGATGGTTAGCATGACAATCAGCCAACCAGCATTTTCAGAAGAAGGTCAGCAATAGCATTGACACGTTTCCTTTATAGGGACTAAACATACTCAGGCACATCACCTTAGGTCAGTGAAAAATACAGAATCTAGATAAATGTTCTGTAGTCTCCTGTGAAACAGAGATCTTGTGTAGAGTGGATTAGGACACAGGTAATGGCAGAAGTATGTTTGTGTATATAAACTGTTGTCAATGAGCTTTAACAAAAGGCTAAATGGCCTAATTCAAATGATCTAGTCAACACTGTAGAGCAGTGTCTAATATAAAAAAATGAATATGCTTTTATATATTTCTAAATCATATGTAATAACAGAGTATAGAGAGCACTGGACAGATAAATCCAAAATTAACTTCAATTGATTATTTCAACAAAACAGGTAACTCTGGAATACATTTGGTTGCAGTAGAATACTGCGCATTACTGCTCACTGCAGTGTTATTACATAAAGCAATCTGTGTATATGTGAGAACCAAGACTGTTAAATTACATACAATTGAATAAAGAGTATAAGTAAATAAAAAATATTTTTATTGACTGAATTCAAAAAATTTCCACTTTTCTTAGGTACTGACAGACGTTTCTTATCAATAAGAAAGCATGCCTTTCATTTCATTATAATAACCGTCTGGAGAGAGAATGGTGTTACAATGACAGGACACATTATAGAGCAAAGCTAAGCAACAGCACTTTGTGTATGAAGAAAACCATACTGTAATACATGTATTTCCAATTGTTTGTTATGCTTGGATGTACTGCTGACAAGCTCTCCAGCATTTCAACTAAAGGAATGTGCTAGACATACCTATAATAAATATACTGCTTTTCCACATTTTCAAGTATTTAATAAGAAATTGCCTCATAGTTTCTATATTTCCTGGATTTATACATCGCTGACATCTCTAGCAATATGTTGACTTTGTATACCAAAACAAGGACAAAAAAGGACATATTCATTTATACTACTGAGTGCTGGTGATCTGCTTCTTTGTTCTGTGTTTGCACAGCGCCATCCGTGGTTATCACTACGAGCACCATCTTTCTTGTTGGCCGGGACTGCTGCAAGGTGTGCGGAGGGCTCCCCCATCGATTGACTTTGTATACGAGACGCATAAAAAAATTTACTATATGTATTTGGCTGGTTTGTGAAGACCAGCATTTGAGAAGCTACCCGAGACTCTTGCTTCTAGGTCTCATTGAACATTTTGAACAACGGTGATAATGCACACATGTCCACTTGCCTGTTTTGCTATGCACAGTACAAAGCATACATCTGGTTCTCAATAGGACTGCCGCTTATAGGGTTCAATGAACCCACAAGAAAGGCACAGTTCGGCCTGATGTTGGCAGAGCTCTGGGAGCCTCTTTTTTGTAGATTGCAGCAGAATCATTTCTTTTTGCAAAACCTAAATTGCAGATGAATGTGAAAGACAATGGTATAGCTAAATATAGTTAAGGACCACTTAGGCAAAATAAAGGGAATACAGATAAAAAATTGATGTGACACTAAATTAAAACAAAATGCATTCAAGCCCCTTAACTATTAACATTACTGTACCATATTTGTGTATCACTCAACTGTAGATCCTCAAATCATCTCTGAATTCATGGTGAGACTGTCCTTCCTTCTGGAGGGTGCTACTTTTGTTCCCCTTGTGTAGTAAAGTAGCCACTGATCCAAGCTGGCTCCCGTGATGGACTACAATCTCACGTTTAGTTTACTAATTTGTATTGAGATTGTAGTCCTCCGAGCTGGTCAATGGTGGCCCCCTCAGATTCCATGTGAAAATCTAGGGCACCTGCAGGAAAGGCTAAAGTGACTTGATCTTCATCTAAGTCATAAAAATAAATCCTGGTGAACGTAGCTACATCTCTCAAACCAGAGTACAGGTTTTATAAATCATACATGGCTGGAAATATTACGACATTGTACAGAATATTTTCAAATGTACAACTTAAATAATAATACTGTTATAATTACCAAAGGAAAAGTATGTCTGTGAAGGTTCCTATTAATCCAGATCATGGTATATCCGATATACCAAAGGAAAAGATCTCACAGAGATGAGAAGGCAACAAAAAATCCCAAAGACCTCTCTTACAGTTCACCTGATAAGGAGTCAAGCTTCTCCAACAGGAACCCCATGCTGCATGTAACATACTCTGTGTGACATCAGAATTAATTCCACATTGCACCACTAATATCTCAGGGTGAAGGGGGATTCTCATTAGACATGTGCATTCAGATTTGGACGAACCTGCAAATTTGGACGAACCAAATAAAATTCAGTTTATTCGGCAGTTCGTCCGAATTAAAAATAACTCATTCATTATATGCCCAAATATACGAAAACTATATTCGGGCATACATAAATTAGTTTTCAGAACGCACAGTGGCCATATTGGCTGCCGGCGCGTTCTGCGCATGCCCGCCGCCATCTTGCTCATGACGAATGAAAATGTTGTTCGTTTTCATTTGTTTAGTCCAAAAACAATCTTTTTGCAGTGCACATGTCTAATTCTCATTCCCTTAAGGCCCAACCACAGGTTGCTTTTTAATTTTAGTACCCATAAGTGGGGAACCCCCCCCCATTTTTTGCTTTGCTGCGTTAAATGCTCATTTAGCTAGGGGTAAAAGGATTCAGAAATTCCCCACATTCTTATTACTCGCTCCTGCATTCTTCCTCTTCTTTGTGCAACAGGTCCCCTAAAGCCACTTCACTTCGCAGGATGCATCAGGGCATGACGTCAAGGGTGCAACCTGTAGCATCGACAGTGGAGGAGAACACTGGTTACTGGGGGAGTGAAGAATGAGGTAAGTATTTCTACGCATTCCTCCTCACCCTGACAATCAAGCATTTAACCCATGCGGGTTAAAGTTGGGCTTTAACCCTCTGTTGGGTTAAAGTTGGGCTTTAACCCTCTGTGCCCCTATTGGATTTTTTGGAGTGCATACTTCCTCTGGGGAAGTAGTACAAACAAACTGGTAAGTGCTCCTTTGAAGGTAATTGGGTGAATTTGGTAAATAGGATAAGCAAAATGCATTATTGTGGTTACAGAGTCACCTTTGCGTTATGAAACATGTTTTTCAACTATATATAAAAGGTACATTCTGGTCAAACATTGAAATTTTGCATGGAAATTCACTGGTGTTCCTCTTTAATGCTTGCTATTTTCATCCTTCTATGAAGACAGACAGTTGGCAGAAGTGCCCTTTAAAACATCTGACAATTACATAAAACATGAGTTTAGGTAAACATTCTCACACATCACTATTGTAAGCTTTTCTGTGAAAGTTCACATCGAAGTTTAAATCCATCCCTTGAGCATAACAATGAAAGTATTCCATAGCCTGTTTAATGTGAATACATTTATGTGTGTAGCTAATTTTGTGCGAGGTGAAGGACATAAGGGGTTACTCACAACACTGGAAAAAACTAAATTGGGACACATTTGTGCCATGACCGTGGCAGCTTTATGAATAACCCCACTGGTACGTATTCATACTTCTCCCCCGCCCCCTTCTGATTTGTTGGAGGCTTTTCAAACCACTTTAAATAAACACAACCAGGTTTGGATGGAGAAAAAGTTAATAATAGGGAATGCTCTGTGTTTCATCTCAGGAAGGAAGCAATTGCCGGCGGTTTGCAGTTACTTTGGTTGCACAATTTGCAGGCCTCTCCTGTAGAGAACGACTTGTGAAAGGGAAGACAGGCAGACATTTGGGCTTTAACATACCAGGCTGTTAACCCACACTTCTTTGCATAATATCTAACATCAGAGGAGAGTAACCTGTACAGAAACTCTATTGGGTAAATGAAGAAGAACATGCAAGGCCTGCAAAGCATCCGCAAGTGACAGTTTCACTGACTCCAATATTTTGCTTATAAGCAACTTGAAGACCTTTGTTTCACAAATTCAGTGGAATGTATATCAGTAAGAATGGAAATCAATAATCTGTCTCCAAAGCCACCTTTTACATATTACTATCTGATCAGTAAGTTTCATTCACATGATATCAAACATGAATAAAATAAACTTTTGTTGAGAGCTACACATTTTCCAGTTTCATCCCTGCAGCCATAAGTGGGAAAAAAGGATCAGATAATGAAACCATGGATAGATTGCCACTTTGAAAATAATCTCACCAAAGGTCAAAGTTTACAGGGTCTCATATCCCATTTGTAAATGTAAAATTTCTCATAAATGCTACATAAATGCTTGTAGATCATGTGATAGAACTGCATAACTTATAGTCATAGTTGTCATCTTTAATTGGTAATACTGAAATCTAAAGCTCTAAAGCACATGTGTCCAACACAAGGCCATGTGGCCCTCGCACCTCTCCTGCAGCTGTGGCACCCCCCTCGTCTCCACCCCCATCTTGTCTCAGCAGTCGGCAGCAGAAAGGAGGACAGAACACGTAGGATATACTGACTAGTTGATAGCGGTATCAGTGCCAATACTGGGCATTTTCATGAGTACTCATACTTGTGAAAATGCCCCGATACTAAGCGCTGAAACCAGGGCTTTACATTTTTAAACCAAAGCCAGAGCTGTAAACAGGCACCAGGCTTCACAGGATGGCTGCCAAAGTCCCCAGTCAGGTCCCAGCAGCCTTCCTGTGAATTGTTGCACCTGTTTACAGTGCCGGCGGCAAATCTCCTCCTTGTTGTGGATCCATAATGCCCGCAACCGCCGAGACCAACTGGGACCCCTGGTGAGACCACACAGCCCTCCTAAGACCCTGCACAACCCTCCTAAGACCTCACACAGCCCAACATAGACCACGTACAGCCACCTGAGAGTCTGCACAGCCCACCATAGAACCTGCACAGTCCACTTGAGAGTCCGCACAGCCCATCATAAACCTCACATAGCTACCTGAGGGTTTGCACAGCCCACTATAGAACCTGCACAGCCACCTGAGAGCCCGCACAGCCCACCATAGAACCTGAACAGCCAGCTGAGAGTCCACATAGCCCACCATAGAACCTGCATAGCCAAATACACCACTGATAACACTGGTCAAACATGTCATGCCGGGGGGAACGCTGTTGGGGTTTGACAGACTCCGGACTATGTACAAACTACCCCCGAGTATGCCCTTCCGATATCAGCAGCTGCAACACGCTTGTTGAACCCAGTTCCCTGATCCGGTGACAGTTGACTCCGACCGAGTTGAGCGGTTCTTAATGAAAGACAGGTTGCACAAACCTCTATCCGCGCTCTACCTCCGTTTGACTAGTGGGGAAGGCCCCCCGCTTGTGGACCTTTTTGAAAAGTGGCAAGAGGATATCCCCCTTTTGACGGAGGACTGTTGGGAAGTGTGTGTCCAGGCATATGTGTCCACAGTGATCTCCCATAGGGAATGGTTCATACAGCTGAAATTTCTACATAGAGCATATTATACCCCTGCTAGACTAGCTAGGATATATCCTATGGCTGATTCACACTGCACTCAATGTACTGTGGAGGTGGGCACATTATTTCACATGGTGTGGTCCTGCTGCAGACTCAGACCTTATTGGGAATCTGTAATATCCACTGTTAGCGCAGTGACTGGTCCCCTTGCTCTTCCTGATAGGGTATGACAATACTCTGCAAAACGACTACTGCTTATATTTCATGTTGCCTTCTACGCTCGCAGGGAAATGATCCTTAGATGGAAATTAGCCTCACCCCCATGGTGGGACAATAGTTACACACAATCGATGGAATGCTCCCTCTCTACAGTCTGACCTATATGAGTCGCAACTGTGTATGCAAGTTTGATTGGATTTGGGGGGACTGGGTGGAGGCTACGGGGCTTACCCTGGAGGGGCCTGGTGGAGAGCCTATGATCCCGCCTGACCCTCTGCTAAGTAATGTAGATATGGGCTGAGGTAGGAATTGTGGGACTCTGTAGATAGGTTTTGCATGATGTGGGAACCAATGTCCTCCAGATGCTTCTAGTTCACCATGAAAGTGCTTAGGGGACGTCACCTTCTCTCTCCTTGATCCTGGGGTACCTAAGATCCACGCTTTATTTTGCTTTAATCTGTTCTGTTAGTTCTGTATGTATTTTATTTAAATCTTGTTTTATTTTTTTGTAATGCCTGTCTGTAAAATGTGATTTACTGATTTTACTTTTCATGTGCTGTTTGTTTTTTGTCATATGTCTACAAAAACAATAAAAACTTTATCTGTTAAAACAAAAAAAAAGGCTACGGCTGGGGATTCCTGTGAAAAGAACCTACAGATTTGTGTATGTGCATGTAATCGTACATGGAACCATTAACTGTGGTTTGGGGCCTTATGCCCATGTGAATGTAGCCTAACCTGTTGATCAGGCACAGGATGCAAGTTCAGGGATCTAATTAACCTTTCTTGATTAGTGTACAGGTGTCCAATGAATAGACCAGAGCTGCAATGCCAAGTATTGACCAGCAGATGGCAATGCTTTATCGTTACAGTATCCACCCAAAAATAAAATAAAAAAGCTTCAGGGTTGGGATAGGCAAAGAAGTTTAGATGAAGTCTTCTTAACATTCTGAAGACATAGGCTTGCTGCATTTCGGTTCCCTGCATTGATTCCACAGAGAAAGATATGTGGGGCATAGGGGACATTTGAAGAGCAGGGAATCAGCGGGGTCAAACTTCGCAGACTCCTATGGCTCTGAGGTTCCTTAGGAAACTCTAAAAGAGAAGACTGTGTGAAGAGAAACAAAGTTGTAACTGTAAAAGCAATTGCTGCAGGCAACAAGCTGGCTGACAAGACCTTCATGACTGCCAAGCCAGGTTGGAAGAGGAAGCTCAAATTTTACTGAGGCTTCAGGCACCATGTGTGCACACTAAACAGCAGGGGGCTTTGCTATGGGAAACAAAATTGAAGAGTCAGGGTTTTGCAGAATGGAGATGTAGCATGGCAAAAGCTTTGCACGTCAGAAGATCTCCATGCTAGAATGTTTTTTGATGTCCAGTCAATAATTGATGAAGAAGTTCTAAACCAGGACAGTCCTAAAACAATGGGTTCCCAGGCATCATCAGAAAGGATATACAATAGATTCCCCATTATGGGCATCAATATGCATAGTTAAGGGGTCAAGCAAATATTTAATGAATGCAGAAAGAACAGAGCCATTGACTGTAGACATCCTGAGTGGTCTCCTTAAGGCACATGTGTCAAACTCAAGGCCCAGAGGCCGAATCCGGCCCACCAGGCCATTTCCTAGACTTCTACATTCAGATCTAGGTATTAAGTTATTACTAAAACCAGTGATAATCGAATGCAGAGGCAATTCTGATAAAGATTAGATACATTTATATAGTCTTACAGATACCTTTGAGGGCAACCATAATGTTGATGCGGCCTACTATTAAATTGAGTTTGACAGCCCTGCCTTAAGGCAATGACAGGAATCTGATACTTAGTTACCAGGGACTGATCAGTGAGTTCTGGCAGCTCACAGGCCAGGAGAGTATACGATCTAAAACATTGTTCTGTGCAAGAGAGAAGATGGGTTACAGAGTCTGTTTTTAGCAGACAATTACAAAATGTCCATTACCAACACTGTAAAAGCACAGATTTTGTGTCCAACGACAAACACGCTCCTCCTCAGAGAGTTTCATCTGGTTGATTTTCGTAGGCTCTGCAACAGGTGTAATCATTGGATTCTGGAAATTGTAAGCTAGATGAGACATTTACATGCTTTTGCAATCCTAAACTCTCATTTGAAAACTAAACTCTACTTTAAACCCTAACACAACTATTAGTTTAAATTAGCTAAAAAGGGGCAGCACTAATGGCCAATCAGGAGTATAATGCAATTTTGTTTCTATAGACACCAATCAAATGGGTGAGTACCACTGACACGATTTCAAAGGGGTAAGGATACTGAATTATACACATAGTGAATGATTATTGCTATGAGAGTTAGGTATGACACATGACTGACATCCGAAAAATACTATTTTGGCTGGATTGAAAGGTAATGTAGAAGGATAAGCCATGAAATAATTTTTGTTTGAACAATTCATACAGCTACGTTCACTGACGTATATATTTCACTACCTGCTGTGTTTCAAATGCACCCTTTCTCCCCTCCCAATGTATAGGCACAGTCTACAAAATACCTCTTTACATAAAAACACAGGTGAAGTGCCAAAAAATGAAACTAGGTGGATTAACAATGCAGCTGACATCTATCAGAAACCACTGTACATGAAAGAATCGCAGCCTAAACCTTTGCAACATAAGTACATTAAATAATTGGTTTAGGCCATTTTTTCCCTAAAGTCTATAGGCCTCATTAGGCAGAAGTACGCATTCATCAGCAGTGCAGGAGTTAACACCGGCTAATGGTAATAGAAGTAAACATAGAACAGCTTCCCCGTGTTCATTCATTTCCTAATTAGCTGCTCGGTAATCAGTGCTTCCTTCCTTAAAAGTTTCAAGATGGATTTTAGTGTAGCACTGTTTATACTTCTAGGGCATCGCTGCTGTTAGTTTCCTCCCCCATTAGGCAGTAAAGCTCGCTGTATACGAGTTTGAAGAATGATGAAAGGTCTAAGAATTGGCCACTCTCACAATTGCTTTGGTTGCAAATTCTTTTCCCAACATCAATGATAATCCTTACACAGACTATTTTTCTTGACAGTTGGTACAACTGTTTTCCAGCAAGACAGGAAATTTCTATAGTCAGTGCTTACAGATGGTGTCGATCGTGTAGTGTGTGGCCAGTCTAGGGGTGGATATAGATGGTTCTTCACAAGCAAAGCTTCCGGTTTCATGCATCACATACAATTATCAGGCTGTCCCTGATATTTGTTAAGCTACCGTATATACTCGAGTATAAGCCGAGATTTTCAGCCCATTTTTTTTGCTGAAAAGTGCCCCCCCTCGGCTTATACTCGAGTGAGCGTCATTTCTTCTTACTTACCTCGCCGAGCGTCGCGTCACTGCTGCTCCGGTGGGCGGTGCTCCGAGCGGGGTCATCTGGCAGTCTCCAGTAAAACTGCTGATCAGCTTATCAAGTGCTTCTTGGATCTCAGTATAGATAAAATGTTCAAGTGGGCCCAAATTTATTTGGGCTCCCACTTTCATGGAGTTGCGACGGTCCCCCTCCCCTCTTTTTTCCTGTTTTAAATATATAGCTATATATAGCTGTTGAAATAAAAATTAATATATAATAATAAAAATGTTTAAAAAAATTTACCTCACAATTTAGTTACAATTCCCCTTTAAGACTCACCTGCAAGTTTCTTTAGGCGGGAAATCCACTGCTCGTGGGGCTTCTAGAAGGTTCCAGGGCGCTACCTATAAAAGGAAGGTCCGTGAGGAGAAAGGTCACTCGGCTGGACTTCAACACAGCAAGCTCTTCAGTGTTATTTACCTGAGTTTTCGCTTTGTTGTAGTCAAGCCATGAAGACTATCGTACGCCAGATCCTGGAAAGGGCTGAAGCCGCCGGGGGAGAAGAGTGGCTGCGAAGATGCCTGGAGGCAGCCGAAGACGTCCAGCATCCTGCCTTCCCGGAACAGATGGAACACAGCCAAGTGGGTGAAGAGGAGTGGAGCGCTCCCCCCAGAGTCCCCCCACGAATGAGCCGCCCGCCGGAACGTCGCAGACAGTTGGCAATACTGTCGGAAGCTCCCCTGCAGACGACTGCGGCCCAACAGAACGAAGATGCCAGCAGGAATGAAGATGACGAAGGTGCCGTCAGAGGAAGAGGCGGAACGGGTAAGCGCGTGCGCAGATGCCGGCGGCAATTTTTGCCTTCACCGGACAGAATTTCCGGAGGGCAGAGGCAGAAGAGACATTCTTCCCCTAGGCAACATGCACCCCCTAGGCAACGAGCACCCCCTAGGCAACGAGCACCCCCTAGGCAACGAGCACCCGCTAGGCAACGAGCATGTTCCACCTACACGCAAGCGCAGCCTAGTGAGGAGGTGGCCAGGGAGATGAGGCCCGTTTCAGAGGAGAGGTTAGAAGGGGCGGGGGGATCAGCTGCCAGCCGCTACCCACTACAAAACATTTACGCCTCCACAACAGCAGCTGCTGTACAAGAGGTCACCGCAGGGGGCTTTCCAGCACTGCATCCTCCAACAGCTCCAAACTCAATACAGCTCCAATCAAATTTTACACAGCCAATTCCAGTGGTTGGTGCAGATACACAACAGCATACATACGGTGTCAGGTCTGGGGGTGAGTTGAATCAACAAGCTGTTTTATCTAATTTAATCGCTTCCCTCTCCAAAATTGCCGATAAATTTACTGTTTCCTCACCGGCCACAATGGTATGGGCTCCGTCCATAGATTAAAATCCAGTTAATGTTGCTTCTTCTCCTGTTACTAATGTTACTTCTGTTCCTTGTACTCTTAATGTACCTGAAATTTCTTTCAGAACTCCATTACCTTGTGAGATTTCGCCTATCGGTATGCACCTGTCCTCCTCATTGAAAGATAACATTATTAAAGGAGAATTTATTGACATTTTGTCATTGCTCACATCAGCAAAGGATTTTATTAGGTTTGACAAGGACAAGACTGAGGAGGACAAACGCAGACCAGTGGCACGCACTTTTAATAATTGGTTGCAGGCTTTCTGTATTTTTGGGAGTATTTTAAGTAATACATTTCCAGATCAAAGCAGCGGATTATTTCAACATGTTGAAATAATTTAAGAAGCATATAAAAATTTTGGTGGACTAGGCTGGTTCTACTACGACGAATCTTTTCGTCAAAAGAAAGCGGTTTACGCTTCTTTGCAGTGGGGGATGAAGGATGTGGGTTTGTGGTTGAATTTGATCGTTCCACAAAAGCCTGCAATTAGGCAGCCACCTCCCTCGGCCCCTACTTCAGGGTTGCGTAAAGGGGTGTGTTTTTCGTTTAATGAAACAAACTGCAAATGGGCAACTTCATGTAAGTACAAACATGAATGTTCCTTTTGTGCAGGTTCACACCCATTTTCAAGGTGTTTTAAAAAACAGGCTAGTGCTACAGTAACACAAAGGATATTTTTTCAAAAAGCCTGCACGGCAGTGAGACTGGAAAAAATGCTTCCATGGCTACTGCGGTATCCCGATCAGGAGATAGCTCAGCTTTTAATTGATGATTTTGCCTTTGGCTTTAAGATCCCCGTGTTCAAGGGTTCAGGTTGCGGGGTGGTGAATAATTTAAAATCTGTTTACCAACATCCTAATATAGTTAAGGAAAAGATTCTAAAAGAAGTAGCTGCAGGTAGAGTAGCCGGCCCTTTTTCGGCTCCTCCTTTTAAACATTTTAGGATTACCCCGTTAGGTTTAGTGCATAAAAAGGAACCAAATTCCTTTAGGCTGATACATCATTTGTCTTTACCCAAAGGGGATTCGTTGAATGATGAGATAGACCCAGCTGTTACAGCTGTTTCATATGCGTCTTTTGACTCTGCCTTGTCAAAAATAAGGAGTTTCGGCAAATGGGCATTATAAGCGAAGACCGACATCAAATCAGCATTTCGCCTCTTACCCATACACCCTGAAGCTTTTAATTCTCTAGGTTTTTATTTTGACCAAGATTTTTTCTTTGATAAGTGCCTTCCCATGGGTTGTTCCCTTTCTTGTTTTTATTTTGAGTCTTTTTCTACCTTTTTAGAATGGGTTTTATACTTTGAATCTGGCCTTGACAATGCAATCCACTATTTGGATGATTTTTTATTCATAGGCCCGGCTAATTATGCAATTTGTTCTAATTTGTTTCAGTTGTTTTGCTCTATTAGTGCATATTGTGGAATTCCATTGGCGGAGGAGAAATCTGTTTTCCCTACAACGTGTCTTACGTTTTTAGGTATTCAGATTAACACGGTTTCCTGCGAGAGTTACAATCCCTGTTAGGCCTTTTGGCTTTTGCTTCACGTGTAATACCGATAGGTCAGGTTTTTTCCAGACGGTTAGCTCAGGCTATGGCAGGTTACAAGTCACCGTTTTTCGCATATTCGGTTGACAGTAGACTTAAAAGACGATTTGATGGTCTGCTCAAATTTCCTAGGGTCGTTTAATGGGCGATATTTTTGGCAAAGCGAATTTATAGCAGCAGAAGATATTCATTTATTTACGGACGCTGCAGCATCCATTGGTTTTGCTGCAGTTTTCTGTACCCGTTGGTGTAATGATATCTGGCCAATGTCTTGGAACAGGGAGAAAGCAAAAAAGAACATTGTACTGTTATAATTTTTCCCAGTAGTAATCGCTTTGGAGTTGTGGGGTGCGCAATTTGCAAACAAGAGGATTTTGTTACATTCAGATAATAAAGGAGTCGTTTATGCTGTGAACTGCCTGTCTTCTAAGTCACCGTTTGTTATTAAGTTATTGCGTTATTTTGTTTTTCAGTGTCTAAATCTCAATATCTGGGTAAAAGCAAAATATTTACCAGGAAAATGTAATAATGTGGCAGATTCTCTTTCCCGTTTCCAGATTGAGCGTTTCAGAAGTCTGTTGCCGGAAGCGGATATGGAAGGCTGCATATGCCCCCCTCAGTTATGGGACCTAATTTAAATATAATTTCCGCAGCCATTTGTAGTTCCTTGGCTCCAAAAACTCGCACTGACTATACAGTGGCTTGGGAGAGATGGCTGGGTTTTCTCAGAAAGATGGGTGCCCCGTTCACCCCTTCTGAACAAACTATATTGGCATTCACAAGCTATTTAATTGATGAGGGTTTTTCTTACTCTTGTTTAGCAAAGACATTAGCAGGGATTTCGTTTTTCTTTAAACTACATAATTTTTTGCCTTGTGCTAAGTATTTTTCAGTTCAGCAGGTGTTAAAGGGTTTTCGCAGAACTACGGTAGTTCCAGATGATAGGCGCCCCCTTTCTACTGATATTCTTAGAAACATATGTTCTTGTACTATGTCAGTATGTTCATCTCCTTATGAAGCTCTTTTGTTTCATACAGCATTTATTTTAATGTTTTTTGCGGCCCTCAGAATTTCGGAATTAGTCCCAAAAAATAAAAAAAGGTGGATCGGGTTTAATGTTTCAAGATACAGGTGAAACTCGAATAATTAGAATATCGTGCAAAGTTCATTTATTTCACTAATGCAACTTAAAAGGTGAAACTAATATATGAGATAGACTCATTACATGCAAAGCAAGATAATTCAAGCCGTGATTTGTCATCATTGTGATGATTATGGCTTACAGCTCATGAAAACCCAAAGAGCCCCAAATCCACAAACTCAAAAAAGAAGATTATTACATGCAATCAATAAAACAAGGATTGTACATAGAACAATATCGGACCTCTGAAAAGTACAAGCATGCATATGTACTCAGTACTTGGTTTGGGCCCCTTTTGCAGCACTTACTGCAATTACTTTTGCACAATATTCTAATTATTCAAGTTTCACCTGTATATTTATTCAGGATACAGCAGTAGTTATCAATATCAGCAAATCTAAGACCGACCCCCTGGGCATAGGTAAACACTTACATTTAAATGCTTGTCCTGACAGTTTGATTTGTCCCGTTTTCACAGTTAAAAGATTTGTGTCAATAACGCCTTCTTTCCCTGGAAATTTTTTGATCCATCTGGATCGATCCCCTTTGTCTAAATTTCAATTCAATGTGATTTTTAAAACGTTGTTTGTCTTTCTTGCACATAGAACATTTCCGTTTCTCTTCTAATTCTTTCCGTATTGGGGCTGCCACTGAAGCTGCGAAGTTAAGTTTGGATGATTCTGTAATTAAAAGAATTGGGAGGTGGGATTCTAGTTGTTTTAAACATTATGTTAGACCTAATTTGTCTATTGAAGGGTGGTCTGTATCGTTGGACAGTCTTACATATTTTGGGCACACAGGCGTGCCTCTCAGCGTGTGTATACAACAAACTTGAATATGGATTATTTAAATTTCTTTGAAAGGTACCAGGGGCATGAGTTTGGAAAATCTGTTTGATACGGTAACCGGTTTATTCCAAATATGGCCAGCGCCAGATAGTCTGATTTTACATTTAGGAGGTAACGACATCATCAAGTTTCACACACTGGATCTGCTTTTTAAAATGAAAGCAGATTTGCATCGTTTACGTAATACGTACCCGCAGGTAGTGTTAATATTCTCTGAGATGGTGCCTCGCTTAGCTTGGTTGTTATCCCCTTTGGCAAAGCCATCTGAAAAAATCCGGAAACGCATCAATAGGGCAATGGATGCTCATCGGCGGTTTTTCTTATAGACATTGGGAGCTGGAAGGTGGTTTATCAGGTTTGTATCGGCAGGATGGGGTACACCTTTCAGATATTGGTTTAGATATTTTTAATTGGAATTTACAATGTTGTATTGATATGGCCGTGGCTGGTGGTGGTGCCGGGATTGTTTGGGGCAATCCCGGCGGATGGGGACTTTAACCTCTTGCCGTCCGCCCGTAGTAAAAAAACGGACGGACGGCACTGCTGCATCTGCGGGTTGCCGTCTCCAGACGGCAATTTTTTTCTGCTCGCGCGCGCCCCCTAGCGGGCACGCACGGGCAGAAAAGCACCATCAAATTTAAGATTGCTTGAGTTTTATGACTAAGCAATCTACGTTTTGGTTTTAAAGTTATTAACGGTTTGATTAATTCATCTAAGTTTTAAACCAATAAAAGTGCCGCGGCCATTTGTATTCCAAAAAATTGTTGTTTTTGTGTTTTATTTTAGTTAATAAAGGGTACTGCATGCAATTCCATATAAAAAGTCAAATGGTTCAATATGAAGGAGAGCTCAGTAATGCCCCTTTCATGCGGTCAGCGTCCATTCCAATGTGCACAGATCCCCTGCTGATTGGAGCAGTATGGGACAGATGTCACTTTTGTGACATCCGTGTCCGCTCAGTTTTTTCCTCCATCTTGCGGAGGAAAAAACAGAATTAACCAGACCCTGTTAGATGTATGGCAGGGATCCCAACCTGAAATAAGTCCTTTCTCATTTCAGGGAGGTGACCTATGTCAACCCCCCCGGGGGTGCAACAACAAGAAAGAAAGGAAGAGAGCACCCCCCTGAAATGATGGCAGATAGCAAAGAAGCTAATGCTGCCGTCTGGACAAAAAAAAAAAAACGGCAGAGGAAGAAATAGCTGGATTGCTATTAGGTATTTCAATTTGCAATAGCCAATAGCAAGCTGGCTATTGCAAACCGCCCTCTGCTGCTGTCAATCAGCAGAGGGGGCCTTGATGGATAACTTCAGGTCCACCTCTGCTGATTGACAGCAGCAATGGGCGGGTGCAATAGCTAATCTGCTATTGGCTATTGCAAATTGAAATAGCCAATAGCAATCTAGCTATTAGTTCCTATGCCGTTTTTGTACATTTTTTCTGACTGACGGCGGCCAACTGTCAGAAAAAAAAACAGACAGCAGGGAAAGGTTTACTCTGCTAGATAGAGCAGAGTAAACCTGTCCGGGAGAAAATGTTTCTCTCCTGGGTGCCCGAGAGCCGATATCTAGTAGCGGGAGACTCCTGGAACATCCGGGAGAGTTGAGATCTCTGCTATGTGCAGTCAGATGTAAGCGGAGATACTGTACATCAGTTTATATCTGATTACCTCCAATCCGTCCCGTTCAGGTGCGACAAAACAGAACTCCGTTTCATTTTTTCTTTTTGAACCTGGATGGACTTGTTGGTAATCAGATGCAAATGTACACACAGTCCAAAAACGTCACCAGCACACCATTTAAATGTGAAGCAAATCCATTTAATGACACATGCTTGTCATTCAAATACAAACGTTTTCGGGGCCTCGCAGGGTCCCCTTCATCAGGCTCAGAATGTTCCTAAGCCTGATGAAGGGGACCCCGTTTGTATTTCAATGACAAGCGTGTGCCATTAAATGGATTTGCTTCACATTTAAGTGGTGTGCTGGTGACATTTTTGGACTGTGATATACACGGTCCCATCAGTGGTCACTTCAAGCACCCACCTGATTTACAGGTGCAATCTCTGACTCGGTAAGGAGTGCAACAGGACATATCTGTATGTGCAAATGTACACATGTCTGCTTACATCTGACTGCCCAAAGACTAAGGTCCCTTTGACATGGGCGGTGCGATCAGGTTCGCCTGTCAGTTTTTCAGGTGGACCCTTTCAGATGCCCAATGCTAGTCTATGGACAGCCGGTTCTTAACTGATGGGCGTCCATTTACAGCTGGTTACCCCTGACTCTGAAAAAAAAATGGAACAGAGTTCTGTTTTACTGGACTTGTTTGTGCCGGATAGGGGAAAATCTGATGTAAATGGACACATGTTCATTTACATCCGACTCCCCTAGACCGACATGAGGTCTAGCAGTTTTAGTTATTTTCTCCATCGCAAGTTGGAGGAAAAAAACTAGACAGACACGGATGGCACAGTGGTGAAATGCGATCCATACTGCTGTGATCAGGAGGGGATCCGTGCATGGATCCTCACCTGATTAGCCCATGTGCAAGGGACCTAACTTTCAGCATCCGATCAGGTCTGCCTGAAAAATTGACAGGGGGACCTAATTGAAATGTCATGTGGCAGGGGCCTAAGGCTCCATTCACACATGAGCGGTTTTCTGCACGTATTCGTATGTGTGGATTTCTGCACATATTCGTACCCGTGGAAACACGCTAAACATAAAAAAAAATGCAGTACAAAAACACACATCCCACAAAAAAGTCACAGCGCAATTTTACAGGCGGATTCCGGCTACAGTAATAGCCGCAAACGTGCAGAATCCGGGCGTATGTTAAGATTGGTGTGCGTGTTTTCTCACCGTGCGGTTTTTAGAAAAACCACCATGTGGAAAACGTAAACACCATATGTGAATGGAGCCTAAAGGCTTTTTTCTGCACTTAGATGAATACAAAATAAAAACCTGTGAGGGTGCTTTTGCAACCAGTTCCTGTGGGTATAGTTCTCACAGCTACATAGTTACTTAGTTACATAGTAGTTAAGGTTGGAAAAAGACACTGGTCCATCCAGTCCAACCTGTGTGTGTGAGTGTGTGTGTCAGTTTGTGTATCTGTGTGTATTTGTGAGTTTGTTTTTAGAGAGTATACATAACTTTCTATATCCAGAAAGTTTTTGAAAGAGTCGATACTTCCACAATCTGGGGAAGGGAGTTCCACATTTTTGTTGTTCTGAAGTACAATAATAAGTGCAATAATCAGCAAAATCTAAGAAAACTTTCCTAAAAATGTTGAGTGTCATTGTATGAGTGATAGTACTGGTCAGATGTCAGTTATAGCACAACACAGACATGCCTGAGCTTCGTTCTGTACTCTGCTGCCCTCTTCAGGTCATTTCATACTACTTGTTTTTTAAATGATAAGATCATATATTACATAAAAACAGAAGTTTTGCATATTCTCATCACTTTCACAGAAAACAGGGAGTTTATTTCTAACTTTAGTTAAATGAGAAGAGACATGAAAATCATGCCTTTAAGCTTCTGCACCAGTGATATATTTATACCTTCTGCCTGGCAAGGCACCTTTTGTCCCCCTCTGCCATAACCTTGAATGACTTTCCAGAATCACATAAAGTGAGTGAAATTAGACAATTTAGAGTATATCTATAGCTTTTTTTTTTTTAGTTTGGGAAAGCGTAGGGAAGGCTAAGCAACTTTCAGGTTTTTATTGGTGTGTCTTCTCTGTGAACATTTACTCTATTTGTTCCAGTGACCATAATGACAGGGACTGAACAAGGGGGAAATTCCCACATTTTGAGTTGAGTCGCCAGAGCAGTAATAGAGGAGACATTTTTAAGGGCCCATTCACACCACAGTGTTGCATTAATCGCACAATACCATGCTACTAACGCACGTTAACACACAACGCTCCTAACGTGCGTGCGTTACTGTGCACTAGGTGCGATGCACTGCCATGCATTTGAATGGCACCCCAACACACTTCCCATTCCCTGTGTGCTGCTACGCACAGTACTGTATTGCAGTAGCGTGCTTTGCACTGCAGCATATGGTGGTCAGGAGGTGCCAATTAAATGAAGGGCAATGCAACAAAACTAGCGCATGGTAACGCATGCGAGGTGCATTGTACAATATCTATGGTGTCAATCGGCCCTTATTGGTGAGCCTTGTTGAGATGACAACTTGGGTTGAGCTTCAGCTTCAGGTTGACCATGAGTTCAACTTAAGCTGTTCGCAATTTGCGAGACAGGTAAATGATTTTGCCAGTTCCATCGCCAACCAACCCTCTGTTTGTGTCCTAGCATCGTGGCTGAGACACATAGTGCCATTGGTTGCTAGGATGCAGGTGGGTGCACCATAACAACTTATGACAATGTGGGGTCGTTAGTGCAAGATGCTGGCAGCCCCACAGCAACGTTGGTTGTTATGGTGCACCCACCTACATACCAGCAACCAATGATGCTGTGCATCCCAAACGTTGGGGTCCTAGCAACCATTGTGGTAATACAACTTCATTGGTTGCTAGGACAGAGTTGGCCCTGGGTTTGGTTAGCTTGGATGTTTGCTGAATCCAGGAAGTAATGATAAATCTCCCCAATGGGACACAGATAGCAACAATATTTGGACAGGGGATTTAACCATTCCGTACCCTATCCAAAACGAATAAGTTCAGGTATTAAATATAGTTTAAAATGTATGTAACCTCAGGAATAAAAAAAATGAAAACATGGGAAGAAGGTGTTATGTAGTCCTAACACACTTCCAGATAACATTGTTTTAGATAAAAGAGAAGGCCGCAACACACACAGTACACAGGACAGCACAAGATTCTGTCAAGGTCACCAAGTATTTTCTTCTCTTATTGAGCAGATATAACAGTTCAATTATATATGTATAGACCAAAAGGGAGCAAATAAGAGAAGTTTATTGGTAGGGTTTACATTCGTTGTAGTTTAAATCTATTGCACAGAAAGTTTTTTGTTTTTTTCTCGCTTTCCCAGTAATTACAGAAATTGCAGAATTTTATTAAAAGAAGTACAATTAAATGTTACCACAATCAAAGGAACATCTTAAAAACAATTGGGGTTCATCTTGTAGTAAAATGCAGGGATTCCATCCTGTAGCTCCTGAGTTTTCCCTGGACCAACATTTGCAACGACATTTCATTTCCTACTGAAAACTACAGCTTTTCCAAGAAATGAAAAAAGTCTCTACATGAACCACTCGTCAGACACCAGACCAAAGGAACCTGTGAAAATAGAAATATGGAAGCTGCCATTGATGCCTTACTATTCTGACTTGGATTGTTGTATTAGTGATGTATCCCTTGCTGAGACCTCTATGTCTGGCCTGTATAAGCAGATAAAATCACTGTAGACAATCCTTATCAGATAGCTGAAATCACCAAATACCTTTTCATATACGAAGAGCTTTATTGCATGCAGCAAGGTTACAGCAGACAACAGGATACAGCAGATGAATGAATAGATGGTATTTGAAGGTCAAGTATGATAATGTTTCCTCGCTAGCATGTACATGTGGTCCTGCTATAGGCAGCCATGACACTAATGACTAGTTCTTGAAGAAGGGGGAAATACATCATAGGTGGGAGGGAACATAGAAAAACATGGTGCAATAACCAAAATGCCCACAAGATGTCAGTATAATAACCAGCTATACGACCAGCTATAATACATGGCTTAAGGAAAATTAACTATGTAAATTCTCACTTCGATTTAATATAGGTATTCACCATAATTATGCATTGGGTCATATTTTTATGCAATGATTGTGAAAGCACACTTACAAAGGCATAGTCAGAAAAGTATTGGGATATCAGATATGACTAAATAGTAAAGTAATAATACTCATGACAACTCTGGGGTAAACACCGTCAGAAAGCGGCCAGCAATGGCAGTTCCAATATTGCTGTCCTGCCACTCTATCCTGGAGTCCAAAGGGAAATAATAAACCCTTTCCCCTGCTCTTCCCATCTCCTTAAATTGAAATTGACCTAATTGTTAAACTGTTAACCTTTCTTGAAACGTACTTCTCTTCCAGGATTCTATGGTGGCTGAGATAACCAAATACATCATATGAACTCTCGTGAAGGGTAATATCAAACAATGTACTCTGATCCGATGCTTCACAAAAACCTGAGCAATATAGGGGCTGTTGTTGCTGAGTCTCTGTTTGAAAATCCTAGTTGACTGGCTGTCATGCTATTTCAATGATTTCAATACCTTTTCAGTAATGAAAAAGTATGTTGTTAAGGAATTCAGACTTTGCATTGATGTCATATGATGTATAGATCTCAGTGCTTCATCTAAACACATAACCAACACCAGGTTGGTTAATCAAACTACTGATGTCAGAGAAGGAGGTCAGCAAAGGCAGCTGGCATATTTCTCTCAGTAGAAGTCTTCTTTCATAGAGGTCAAGAGCCATTTCTTTCCCTATGTTGTCCCAGAGAAGCATTTTCTTCAGAATCTTAATGGTTCTTTAACAGGGACTCTATTGCATAAATCAGTCCCAGAATATAAGCTGCCTCTGCAAAGAAGAAGCTAAGTGCCTTACTTTTCCTGCTGCCTATACCACCAAGCTCCACTCCACTTAAGTGGAATTATCCCCTAAGTCTCTGCACAAAGGGATGCATTCGGGTGTTGATCTTCTGTGTCCCCTTATGCACTCAGTGGTTCCTCCCAACAAACCCTACATCACAACAGGACAGAGTAGTGGCTTGGGGGTCACCAGAATTAATCACTGTGTGCAGCAGGGGCAACAGGAGGTTAACACTGCTGGATTGGTTGGCTTCTACAGAGGCTTCGGGGGACTATTTCTCTGCAGTGGAGCTGATATTTGCAGCAGAATCACTTCAAGCATAATTGAAATCAAAGTGAGGTTGGCAAGTGTAATTGTACTTTGGGCTTGCTTTAACATACATACAATGATCTTGCTATAGTTAACATGTGTGAATACTTCCATGTCACTAGGAGGGGTAGTCAGATAGGGGGCTTGCGGGTTTTACAAAGCGCTCACTTTTGCACTGGAACTATAATGTGGATTTTGGGCACACTGGCCACATCAATACCACAGTTACAAAATGAATTTTTCCATTGGATGGTGATACATACCGTACATATTCACTTACGCCTGAACTACATACATATTGAAGCCTATTTTTGGAGCAGTGTGCTTTCAATTATGTTTTCATCAAGCTGGTATTGCTGTGCTCACCTCATTGCCAGGCAATCATTCCATAAACATATACTGTACATATCCTTAATTTTCTTTCAACAGTCTACATTAAAGTGAAACTCCAAACTGAGATGAGTGGAGGAGGGGAATCCTACTTTTTACAATTGTCATCAGGACATAATGCAAGCGGGAAATCTCTCAGTAGAAACATCTGCTCTTCTGACAACATTAATGGTGGAATTTACCATCACCTAAAGCTGGTCATACACTCGACAAAATTTGTTATGTAAATAGACTTTTGTCCATTAGTTCCTTTAACCCCAGTACAATGCATATATGCCGCAGCATGGTGGGTGACCCTTAATGGCCAGCTGCCATACATGAGTCATTGTGTTGTTCTGGGACACGCTTATTTGGTGCCCCCAAAACTGTGAGTGAGCTGTCACCAACAACTCACAACTGAGAATTGTTAGGATAGGCTACCAATTATGCCATCGCTTTGCAGCCACTCACAGTGAACAAATGAACGGGAGCCCCTTCTATCGTCTTCCAAATCACAGCCCGCTTAAGTTCCCGTTCACACCAATCACGGTGCTTTCCAGAGCGGTAGCTGCTGCAACGCACAGCAATCGCTCACTAAACTTCCCCCTCGTTCTGGGGCGAGAGGGGGCATAGTGGTGCATTGAAGTCAATGGCACCGCAGCCAGGCCCCCCTGCCCGCAGTGCGATCGGACACGTGGCAAAACATTGCCTGCATTCCGGTCCATTGCGAACACAGAAAATAGGGCATGCAGCATTTTTTTGCATGCACAGTGGAACGGAACGCAGGCAATGTTTTGCCACGCATCCAATCGCACTGCGGGCAGGGGGCATGGCTGTGGTGCCATTGACTTCAATGCACCGACACACCTCCTCCCGCCTCAGAATCAGAGGGGGAAGTTTAGTGAGCAGTTGCTGTGGGTTCCAGCAGCTACCGCTCTGGAACACACCGCAATTTCTGTGAACAAGCCCTAAAGGGCTGGATCCCAAGGTGTTAAGTAATGCAGGACTCTGATCTGTGTGGAAGGGTTAGAACCCTACCAGGTTTTATTGCTGTCTGTGTCTCCATTGGAAGATTTACCCTCACTTGCTCACTGGACAGTAAGTAGACAGAATCTGTCCAATGGTAACAAAGGCAACAATAAAAGCACTTTGTAACAGATATGGTAAGGGTCATAACCTCTATTGCAAGGATGGGCAAACTTCAGTCCTCCAGCTGTTGTGGAACTACAAATCCCATGAGGCATTGCAAGATTCTCACAGCCACGGGCATGACTCCCAGAGACAGATGCATCATGGGATTTTTAGTTTCACCCACAGTTGGTGGCCTGGAGCTTTCCCACTTCTGTTCTATTGTTTTGTGAGGGGGGTTTTAATCAATTTCCCTTGCTTTCTTTTCCACCAGAGGTGGAAATTTTCCAGATTGGGATATGGGTATCCAAAATTAAAACTTGCAGGACTAAATGAGAGAAATCCACCAATACCCTCAACCACTCTAAACAGAGTGCATGGGAGGGGGGATCACTGCTATTGTATCCAGCGTCTCCTGAATACCTGATCTGACCGGATATGGGTGCTGTTTGGCAGAAAACTTTCAGAGCAGGGAGGTGCCAACAGGGCCGCCTACAGCTAAAAAAATCGTCTGATTTCTGTATCTGTATATAGCTGGCATTTCACTGTAAACACAATCGTATAAACTACTAGAACTGACAACAAGATCTGATGATCAAAGTTAAAAGCTGGATGGAGGAGGGGGTACGTTCTCATAGCATTGTGCTGTGAATGTGACACTCACACTTTGGTATTTATGATAATAATGTGTACGTGTTTGTGGTGCCTATGGTCCAATGTCTATGTTTGCCTTGTGGTGACCACATGATTAGCATACACTGTGGTGGTTGTGAAACAAAGTACATCAATGCTTGTCTTAGTATCTCTGTTATGCTGGTCACTACATCTCTACAAAAATTTTTATTGATGTAGTGGCCAGCGGAAGGAACCGCAGTGCCCAGCGGGGACACGCTATCTGGCATTTTATTTAGTCTTGGATAGCAGCAGCATTCCGAAATCTTCAAGTGAGCAAATATTTAGCACACCGCTCACCAGTAAGGTAAGTATAAGGGCCTGTTCACACTAGCAGTGTTTCAGTGGATGGACTAGTGCGTTATGGCAGCTCCGGCAGTGTGCGTTGTATCACACACTGCCGGAGTGGTCATTGTTTAAATTTTTTTTAAACTTTATCAGTAGTGTACAATGTGTACACTCTAGTTAGGTCTCCACACAGCAATGTGCTGTGTTGCCGTTCAGTGACCTGTGGTGGCATCCAGTGCGCTGCAAAAACAATTGCAGCTTGTTGAATTTTTCTACAACACACCGTCCATCACAGACACTGTGATGTGAACAGGGCACACAGAAAACAATTGTTTCTGATGAGACAAAACACTGGTCACCGCACTATGTGTGAATGGGGCCTAAATCTTCTTTTACAGAGTAGGTCTCTTTCTGTTTTATTACCATGGTGACTGGGTACCTTTAAGGCCGGATTCCCAGCTTTCCATGCATGTTTTCAAAAAATCTTGTGAGCATTACCAACAATCGGACATTCATATGTATTGCAATTGTCACCGATAGGCACTTTAACAAATGTTGACACATCAGAACACAGAAAAATGTCACACAGAATCGAACTAACACCATCAGAAACAATGGCTGAACTTTGTGCATATGATGATGTGTTTCCCTGCAGTTGTTCATGTCTTTGCCTTGCCCTTCCATAAGATTCCATAAGGTCCTAATTAATCTGCCTCTCACATGTGCATCTGGGGAAGACAACATCTTCTGGCCTTGCCCTTCCATAAGATTCCATAAGGTCCTAATTAATCTGCCTCTCACATGTGCATCTGGGGAAGACAACATCTTCTGGCTTTAGCAGTTGGACAAAAACTGGTAACAACATACGTTGTCACAAGAATCGAGAAATATAAAAAGCTAGCAAATTATTCAGCTTGCTAGCAACCAACTGAAATTCTGTTTTAGGTAGGGTTGGACTATAAGGAGTGTATTTATAAAAAAAAAAAAATATTGTAGACCTATTCCTCCCGTGGAACTGCATGTATGTTCATTCTGTAGGAATGGAGTGAAAACCAAATGTTATTAGTATATTTTCTTTCCAGGTTGAATGTAATTAGTATTTTTTTCTTATTCTCCTAAGCTCCATCTAGCGGTCATAATAAGGTATTTTTCTGATTTTACATTCAACCTGGAAAGAAGATATGTGTAAGGAACCAGAGCACCTCCGGGTGGCACAATTGAGCTGGAACCTGATCCTGCAGTTCCAGTGCTCACCTGCAGGTGTCTCCCACCAATAATCACCACCTGGTGCTGATCTGGGAGGATATTTAACCTCTCCCTGCAGTGAGGCGTGTGCCTCAGTATTGTTGCCATATCCTGTTTACTGTAAACCAGTATCCTGTTTCTGCCTTGGACCCTGACACTTACCCCTTAGTAGGGATGAGCTTCGCGTTCGAGTCGAACCTATGTTCGACTCGAACATAAATCTGTGGCTCCTAGCCCCCCTCTCGTTGCCCTGCTCCCCAGGTTATGACCGGCCCTGTTATTTTCTGTGGGTGATTTGCTGGTTGTATATAGTGTGGCTCTTATCTGTTTCTTGTGGGTGGTGGTGGGATTGCCTGTGTTTATGTGGTTTGATATATCTATTAAACTATCATTCACAAAGATTGTTGTGGTATCTGCAGTGTGGTCACATATTCGGTTCACCTGTATAGGTACCTGCATGTGGTGTTGGGACACCCGTGCTCAGTAATGTGACAATATGCTAATAACATTCGTGTTTGCTTCTGTCTGCACAGAATCAACAAGAATGCAGTTTCACAGGACAAATGGAACCAAACAGAGAAATAACTCCTTTTGGAAATTATATTATTCACTGGGTTAGAAAATCAGAGGAAAATTCCAGCTTATACCACGCTGGTTTGGTATTAAGCAATACAAATGTCCCACTATTTTATAAATAGTTCTTAACCACTTGAAGACTGGAGTGTTAAACCTGGCCAGGCCATTTTTTATTATTCAGCGCTGCTGTACTTTGACATATATTCAGTGATGCACTGTCGTACTAAAATTAATTTTTTGGGGACAGATAGAGCTTTCTTTGGTGGTATTTGGGGGTCATTGTAGACCACAGACTGAATAATAGCTTGCAGTGTCAGGCTGCTGTAAACAAAGCAAGTAGAGTCCTGTCCTGTATTAAGAAGGGAATTTATTGCAGAGACAAGTCTATAATTGTGTCACGTTACACATCACTGGTTCGGCCTCATCTGTATGCGGCCCAGTTTTGGTCACCAGTCCACAGAAAGGATGTCCTTGAAAAAGTCTAGAGGAGGGCAACCAAACTCATTAAGGGGATGGAGGACCAGAGCTATGAGACAAGGCTACTAAATGTAAATATGTTCTCGTTGGAAGTAAGGAGATTAAGGGGGATATGATTTTCATGTACAAAATGTTTAATGGTGATGGCAACATTAGCCACAAACTCTTTACGATTAACCCCATAACAAAGACTAGAGGCCACCACCTAAAACTGGTGGAGAAATTTTTTTAGCACAAGGGGAGAAGGGGGTTTTTCAAAGTTAGAGCGGTTAAGGTCTGGAACTTGCTGCCACAGGCAGTGATTTCAGCTAAGAGTGTGGAATCGTTCAAGCAGCTTTTGGACGATTTCCTTAGGGACCGTAATATACAGGGGTACAGGTACTATTAAAAATTAGATCACACAAGGACCTATACATACGCACACATCAGCAGAACCATATACATGCACACAATAGGTTGGACTTGATGGACTTATGTCTTTATTCAACCTCAGATACTATGTTACTGTGTATTTAATCACCACTGGGTTTATTTTATTTTTTACTATATAAAGAAAAAAGTACCAAACATTTTGAAAAACTTTTCCCTACGATGTGTTGTGAAACATTTATTATTAGCCAATTTCTTTGGTAAAATATAAAAGACACGGGCTTGGGCACACACCAGGCAGCACACACGAGCGGGGATGGACGTTTTAAAAACTCCCAACGGCAAGAGTGTCCTGCCTGGCCGTTTAACTACAGCAGCCGGTCAGTGGTTAAAGTGACCCCATCATATAATAAAATGGCTAAACCAAACAAGTGCCTGTTAAGAAGAGAGGCAATACTTACGCTCTGTATCTGAGAAATGGTCCTCTGAAATCCACTGGGAAACCGAAACCAGTGCAGAACTCACTGGTTACTCCTGCTGACCTCCATGTCTCCACTACTCTCTCCTGCAGTACCATGGAGATCATCAAGAGGAATAAGTAGAAGCTGTATGGGGGAAGGTGTGTTATTACAAACCATGGCATTTAAAGCCACACGCACGTTAGTAAGCACATCAGATTCTGTAGCAGGCAGAACAATTAGCATGCTGCATTTTACAAAAAGCATCATAAAGTAATGGGGTGATTGAAGACATTATTTGTACCTCTGAGTATCCAAAGCCAGATGTTTCTCATTTTGGTATAGAGGGGTCAGAACTCCTGTGCCTTTTTATTGAGAATAGAGAAACAGGAATATGGGGAATCTTCCAATGAGGACACTTGTTCTGGTGCCTGTGAGATGATTTATTTTACTTTGGATAGATTTTCTTTCATTTCCTGTTATGCCTTAAGACAGGAAGTGAAGGAAAATCTACCCAATGGGACAATGCAAAAACAAAGTGAGAGAAATCCACCAATACCCTCAACCACTCTAAACAGAGTGCATGGGGGGGAGGGTGCTCACTACTATTGTATTCAGTAGCCGCTGCTCCAGTGTCTTCTCGGCCAAAAATAGTACTTCGGACAAAATGCTGAAAGTGCCATAACGGACAAAAATTCAGTGCCTCCTGACTTCTTCTCTTCTCCCCACTGTGCACCAGTCTGTGTCCCATCCGATGCCCGCTGCTCTCCCCACCTCTGTCGGCAGAGGCAGTGGGGATTCGAGGGACACAGACCAGTGCTCAGCTGGGAGGAGAGGTTTCAGGAGGCTGAGTGGGGAGGAGACATTTCAGGATGCCAAATGGGGTGGAGACAGCTGTCACTGGAGGCCGAGCTCTCCTCCTGCAATGCTCGGTTCCTGTGACAGGCAGAGACTCAGGACGACGAGCCGTGTGGGGGAGGAGTCAGCTTTCACAGGAGGCCGAGCGCTCCTTCCTCAATGCTTCGCTCAGCCTCCTGTGACAGGCAAGTCAGGATGGAGAGTGGCATACAAACACTCAGCGATCAGCTAAATGACTAAGGACATAATATGCTTACTGTGTCCCCAGTTATGAATGAACAGGAAGTGCTATACATCACTTTCTGTTCATTCATAATTGTGGACATAGTAACTCATACTATATCCACAGTTTATGAATGGACCGGAGCACTCAGTATAGATGTTTCCTGTTCATTCATAACAGGGGCTGCAGAAAAAGAGATTGAGGACTCTGTGTATTTAAAAGGGAAATATCAGGGGTCTGTTTAGACCCCTGATATTTCTCCAGAACCCCAGACAGTAAAGAAAAAATAAAAAAATTCAAAAATTATTATAACAATTTTAAAAAGTTAATACTTTTTTGAAAATACCTTCTCGGTGCATCTCTGGTTTAAACCATTCACTATTCTATCCAAAACTAAAAAAGAAAGTTTTTTTGCTTTTAGATCTACTGTGAGATCACTGGGAGGTGTGTAACAGATGGGTGGTATGAGGAGTGTAGGGTATGGTGGCCAATAGGGATGCACCGATACCACTTTTTTAAGACCGAGTACGAGTACCGATACTTTTGATCAAGTACTCGCAGATACCAATTACCGATACTTTTTCTTAAAGGGACAGGTCACATTTTTTCTAAAGCAATACAAACTAATGCTTTAAGGTCACTTTCTTAATATTAAGATTCATGAGATGACGAGGAAGCATGACGCCGGCATCCCGGCCAATCAAAATGCCGGGCGCTGCGTCATTACACGACGCCCAGCTTCCGGATTTGCCAGCTTCCTGACCAATCGGGAAGCCGGGCAGCGCATCATTGCACGCTACCCAGCTTCCTGATTGGCCGGGAAGTTGGCTCCATGCTCAGCATGGAGCCGTTTCTTGGCCAATCAGGAAACCGGGCAGCGTGTAATGATGCGCTGCCCGGCTTCCTGATACAGGAAGTACTCGTGCTAGGTATCGGAGCATTTGGGCGAGTACGAGTACTCACCCAAATACTCGGTATCGGCACCGATACCGATACTAGTATTGGTATCGGTGCATCCCTAGTGGCCAATGTACAATAATTTTTTATAATCTTTTCCAAAGGAGGAATTTGCATGCAACGGGACAATGCTATTGGGCAGATCCAATGCCTCATGTTGAGATGTTAACTAATGAGGTCCTTCAACTTCATTAGAATGCATGTGGCTAGATTTGACTTTCTGTTGGGAAACCTATGTGCATGGCTATACCGCATGAACACAAACATAAACATGAGAAGCTGTATGCCTCCAGAGCAGGTAGGTCCAAATTTCAATATCTTCATGATTAGTTGGTTTGGGGTGCACAGAACATTTACTTGTTATAGCAAGCAAATCTGTGCAGCTACATGAAATGGATCAAATGTTACTTGATATCTGCTTTCTTGTGACAGTCTGCTGATTTATCAGGGATTTCTTTCCAATGCACTGTCCCACTTGCCACTATGAAGCCTTTCTTACTTTCCTTTTTCTGTTCCCTGAAGCTAAAAACTAAAGTAGCATAAAATGAACGGTCATAGAAATGTACCCCTTTTGTTTAAACATCTCTTCCTAGATTCCTTGTAACAGGCCAGTCCTTCACCTCTTTCAGCCATATGGGGGGGGGGATCTGCAATGCCCACATCAAATGTGCGCATATGGCAACAAAAACTAAGGCGTTTTGGCTTAAAACTAACTTTCCAAGCTGCGTTAGGGCCCTTGATGGCAAACATTTACAGATACAAATGCCTCCTGGATCAGGGTCAAGGTTTTACAATTACAAAAAACAATTCTCCCTTGTGATAATGGCAATCTAAGACAGCAATTACAAATGAATTGATGTCGACATGGGGGTTTATGGGAGTTCCCACATTTTCAGGAAATCGGCTGCTGGAGGGCCGTTTCAACTTGCTTGATGATAGACCATTACATGGAATTGTTGGGCCTGCTTTTCCACATGTACTTGTAGATGATGAGTCATCTACACTGTCTAGGCACCTGCTACGGCCTTATGCAAAGAATGGTTTGTGTGGGAAGAAAATAATTTTCAACTACCATCTGAGCCGTGCCAGGCGGCTAATTGAATGCACATTTGGAATTTTAAGCAGTAAATGGCACATATTCCAAACTGCTATACAACTAAGCTTAGGGAATGCGAGGTTAGCCATCCAAGCTTGCTGCATTCTCGATAACATTGTTCAGGACAAGAAGGGGCATAAGCGTGGAGGAAGAGGATAAGTTCACCTTGCCCTCTGAGCTATTCGGGGCTCAGACCTAACACCCCTGTCATTGCCTTACGTGACGAATTGGCAGCCAATGTTTTGTCAACAGAAGTTCAGTGGTAGTATGAGCTCATGTACAAACCTGTTTTAGCTTTTGTCTGTGAATGACCAAAACCCTCTTTGCCCTTGTGTGTGTGTATATACTGACATTTGCTTTTTACCCTTTTAGTTGTACAAAGTTATGAACAATTGGTAGTAAAAAAAAAAAAAAATTAATCAATACAAAATGCATTTTGTAAGCAAATATTTGTTTAATAAAAGTTTTTACAAAATGCATTTTTTTATTAAAGATGTCCATAGGATGGGGAAATCTGGGATTGGTATTAAGATGAACTAGTTTGGGATGAAGTAAAATAGGTGGACTGAGAGTGGGGTTGTGAGTATGAAGAATAGGATTACTAGGAAGGGTTGGAGCTACCAGGATAGTAGGACTGAGAGCAACTGGCAGGGAATGGGATGGTACGGTGCAAGACTACATGGCCAGTCTAATTTATTATTCAAGAAACACTGCGCTAGGAGTGGATATCTAAATAAGGAAGGGCCAGCAGCAACTATATTCGTGTGTATCTCCCTTATGGCAAGCAAGTTGCGCTTGGTCAGTGTGAATGTGAATTGTAACGTGAAGGAAACTTACAATCTAACTTGAAGAGACCATGATTGTCTCTTATGACAAAATACTGTATCACAGATGTATAATCAAAATGTGAGTGTTCTCTCAAGGAACAACCTATATATATGTGAACACCAAAAATCAATATAATACATGTGATGTATGCACAATGACAGTGCTCAATGAATAAATATATAACAAAAATGCCGGACTCGAAGCATAATCCGGAAGCTCTGTGATCAACAAACACAAACCTTCAACCCTTATATGTAACCAATGGGTCTGCACATTGGCATGTGTAAACCTGATCCAATATAGAGGGTTTAGTGATAGCAATAATCTAAACAGTGCTAAGAGTGATCTAAACAGTGATGAATAGCCTACTAATATGCTCAAACATTGGCTGTGGGGCAGTGCACAAAAAAACGA
>NW_017307627.1:458222-462166 GCF_000935625.1 Nanorana parkeri
AAAAAAAAAAATAATAATCAAAACTTGTGAAAAAAGTGTTTTCTTCTAGTTTTTTTCCTCATTTTTTTTATTTTAGTCAAACTAAGTGAGGGGTTAGGTACACATATGCGATATAATTATATAGCCCTATCTGTCCTCTAAAAAACAATATATAATATGTGTGGGTACATTTAGTAAGAAAGTATATTACTGCTGTGGAAGAACCACACAGCAAAAATGTAAAAAATGTGTCAGTCATTTATGAACAGAACCTGAAAACTAGCTCAGTCATGAAGGGGTTAATCCAAAAGTTCCTTAGTGACAAAAAACTGACTGTCTACCCCTCCAATGAATACAGAGAGCTGGCTAGTGTCCATCCTGTCTGTACTCTCATCTACAGCCAATGAATATGCCATGAAGTCCTTAGCTTTATCTTTTAGCTGGATTTGTAAGGTCAGAGGCCAGCTCATCCACCTGACTAGCCACTTGCTTTTTGTCTGGGCACACATCACATACCTTTTCACTAGTTTTTAATTAGGGCTGGTAATGATTAAAATTTTCCTGTTTGATTAATCAAAAAATTTTTTTAGCGATTAATTTCGATTAATTATAACGCACATACAGATCCAACTACATTGGCCTACACACACACTCAAACGGTATGAGGGGAATTTATCAAAACTGAAGCAAGTATCTGGAGCAGTTGCCTATGACAAGCAATCAGCTTCTCTCTTCAGTTTGGGTTTAAAAATAAAAGGTGGATGCTGATTGGTTGCCATAGGTAACTGCTCCAGATTCTGTCTGCTCCAGTTTTGATAAATTCCCCTCTATGTATGTTATGACTTTCAGGGCTAGTTCACACCTGTTCCAGTGCGTTCCGGCACGATTCGTGCTGGAACACACTGGATTGCATCCCGGCCGCCTCACTGCATTCTGGGGCAGGAGGGGGCGTGTTGTTGCATTAAAGTCAATGGCAATGCAGTTACGCCCCCCCGGACTCAGTGTGATCTCCGAAATCAATGTCAGTGTTCTGGTCTCTCTGGGTCCCAAAACTGGCGGAACACCAGGGCCCGGTCGCAAATGCGACTGATGCAGCCCTGGTAGTTTCGCCAGTGCCGGTATCTGCGTTTAGTATTGGGTCATTTTCACGAGTACGAGTGCTTGTGAAAATGCCCAGTATTGGCACAGGTGCATCCCTACTTAATATAATGTATTGCTGGGACTTGCAGTCCTGCATAGTTGGTGGTATTTAGCATTGCTGTATAATCATTATACATCAATGCAGAACACCAGCTATACAGGACTACAAGTCTAAGCAATACATTATAATGTAAATTAGAATACACCAGTTTAAACCCCCCTCGCACCCCCCACCAGTTTAAACCCCCCCCATTCATATTTATCTTTCAGTGCTTGCTGATACCGAGTACTCATACCGGTAATTCCGCTTGCATGGAGCATGCTTCCCGGGCAATCAAGAAGCCGGGTGGTGGGTAATGCCCCACCTCCCTGATTGACCGGGAAGCATGCTCCATGCTGTTTGACTGGCTTGATGCTGATTGGCCAGGAAGCCGGCTTCCCAGCCAAACAGCATGGAGCCAGCTTGCTGGCCAATCAGGAAGGTGGAAGGCATGGCATTACCTGCTCCCTGATTGGCCAGAAAGTCGGTTCAATGCTTCCTCCTCACCTGGTGACAAGCGAGCATGGAGCCGGCTAATCAGGAAGCAGGGCGGCAAGTCATTACACATCACCCGGCTTCCTTAATGGGACTAACTTCCGGTCTCAATATTCTGTATCGGCGAGTCCTGGAAAAAAATATCGGTAGTTGCATCCCTAATTTTTAAGATTTAACTTCTGAGTTTAGTATCACTTTAAGTTAAAAAAAAAGTTAAAAAAAATAAGGTTCCAGAAATTTTAAAATACAAAAAAAATGTTTAATGTCCCCTGCGTGCATACTAACGTAAAAACGCGTTGGGTGCGCCTAGGTATAAATACGATTGTGCCACACGTTAGGTATGGCTGCGTGTGCCATAGTGAGAGCAATATTCACAGATAACTCTAAACTGATGACCTGCAGGGGGTTTTGAAGCGTTGCCTATGGACAATGTTTTGTTACTGTTTCACGGGCACACACAATTTATAAGTTGGCATGTTGGGTATCTATGTACTTGGCATAACCTCATCATTTATATTTTACAACAAAAATGGGTATTATATTGTTTTTGTGCACTAAAATGATTGTATTTTTTACTGAACTTTTGGGCTTGATAAAGAGTTGCACTAATATGCAATGTAAAAATGTGCAACTGCCACCATGTTATTCTACAGGGTCTGTGCTTCCAGGAAATATAGAACTCTCTGGGGTCACTTTCAGGCGCCTGAAATCTGGATTATAACAGACATAAGTGCACTCAGAAAGTTCAACACCAGTATCTTCATGACCATCTCTATAAGTGGCAGTAATACTATCCATACTGGGTCACTATATCACTGCGTGTTTAGAAACTCATGCAGATCTGGTCTGCATTTGTTGTGAATAAGCCCAAAGCTGCCTGGCTTCAGGGAGGAAGCCTGGTACCATGCCGCTCTCTATGTGGCAGGTGAAAACCCCTCTCTCCCCTCCATCAGCATGGTGTGATGACATTGCACACACACAGTAAGGGAAGAGATACCTGGTCCTGGGCTCTTGCTGTGTATGAGGTGTACAGAACATATCACCGCTCTATACACCGCATGACCGCACTCTATGACTGGCACCGATCACCTCCAGGCACGGAGAATAGATCACTCTGCGCTGCCCTTTCCGCTTAGTAACCGAAGTGATAGGTCCTCTCTTATTGGCAAACATACTTCTGTTTTATAATTGGTGGGGGTTTCGTAATCCCTCCCATTGTGTAGACTGCTATAGGTCTCTCTTGTCCTAGCTGGCAGCTCTCCTCACCAATCAGCTGTGAGTTCTGACGGGCAGTGTTGTTTGTCCCCCAGTGCTCGGTGCTGAGCTCTGTCTGTGCTCGGTGTTGCGGCTTCTCTTGTGGCTCCATGGCGGTCACCAGGCAGCTCTGGATCCGGATCATTTACGCCACGGTGGGCGCTCTAGTTGGGCTGTCGGCTTTCCTAGCTTGGAATGTGGCTTTCGGGCAGCCATGGACTGCTGCTATGGGGGGCCTGTCAGGTAAGCTCAGTATGCAGGTGTGATGTCATCTGCTGGATCTGATGTCATAGCAATCCATGCTGGGTACACAGGAGGGTGTGATCGGTAGAGGGATCTATGTATACTTAAATAGATGAGTGTTATTTGGGCTCCTGGGTGTCATGAGGGTGTATGTGTGTACAGGTTATGGCAGGTTTATATGTCTGGGTTCTGTGGGTGCTGTGCATGAATAGGGGTTCCCAGATACAAATGCAGCCCCCTTATAGGTGGTTGCTGTGTGTCTGGGTGCCCCCTTATAGGCAGTTGCTGTATATGGGTGCTGTGGGGGGCCCCTCATAGATGGGTTATGCTTGCCCCAGGTTAGTGTGCACTGCATGTACCCATAGGTGCCGCCACCATAGGTTGGTTCTGTGGGGGCACCTTGTGCTTCTAAGCTGGCTGTATGAGTGTCTGTGGTCCCCCTGTAAGGGGACGCTGCTGGTATCCATGGGTGCCCCTTATTAGGTGGGTGTGAGTGTCCATGGGTTAGCAATGGGTTGGTTGGGGGCATTATTTCTTCTAATGGGGACACTTGTACTGGTGTCTGAGAAACGCTGTCATTTACTTTGGATAGATTTTCTTTAATTTCCTGTTATGTCCAAATACAGGAAGAGAAGAAAAATCTCACCAATGGGGACTAAAAAAGAAAGTGTTTTGCTTTAGATCTAATGTGAGATCACAGGAAGGTGTGTAACCGGATGGGTGGTAATGTATGAGGAGTGTATATGGTATGGATGTGGTGACCATGGTACGACTATTGGATCCAGGAAGTGGT
>NW_017307628.1:0-224 GCF_000935625.1 Nanorana parkeri
AAAAATAAATGTTTTATATCACAGGGAAAATTTTTTTTTAAATATATTTATGGTACTTTTTTCATTATATAGTAAAAAAAAAATAACCCCCCGTGGGGTCACAAAAGAAACCTCTATCTGTCCCCAACATTTTTTAACATATATTGCAAGGCTATAGTCCGGTCATGCTGACTGGTGAAATTTTTGACTGACTGGTGAGACACCGCCAAATTTTTCAAGCCCTG
>NW_017307628.1:1985-20819 GCF_000935625.1 Nanorana parkeri
GAAGTGAAGTGAGCCGAACACTGTTCGGCTATTCACTTCAGGCTGGTACGGCTGATTTCAGCCGTACATCGGCTGAAATTAGCCGTACATCGGCTTGCTTCGCGTTGCTTCGGGTCAGCCAAACATGCTCAGCATGTTCGGCCGACCCCAAGTGCTGAAGGAGTTCGACTCAGCCGATCCAACATCTGGATCGGCTGAGCCGAACCTCTGGCAGGCTATTCACTGCTGTTCGGGCTATACTTAAAGATGCCGAACAGCAGTGAGTGAATAGCCGAATACCGCTGAGCGGCATTCGGCTCGGCTGTTCTGCTCGCTCCCTCAAAGGTACCGAGCAGAACAGAAAAACAGTGAAAAAAGTTTAAAAAAAGTAAATAGAAAACGATTGTGCGGAGCTAGCAGTGACAGCTACCTCCGCCCAATAGTTTCCTATTGTCCGGTGGCTCTGCTGCTGTAAAAAAAAAATGAAAAAATATAATTGTTGAGCTACAGGTAAACAATAAACATGTCAACGTTACCAATGACTATATTACTTACTAAAGGAAAAAGGATGAACGCAAGGACCACCTGTGTAGCTAAGGGCAAATTAAAGGCAAACTAGGAAAAAATAACACATAGGGCAGGAAAAGAAAAAATATAATTGTTGAGCTACAGGTAAACAATAAACATGTCAACGTTACCAATGACTATATTACTTACTAAAGGAAAAAGGATGAACGCAAGGACCACCTGTGTAGCTAAGGGCAAATTAAAGGCAAACTAGGAAAAAATAACACATAGGGCAGGAAAAGGTGCACAGAAAAAATGTCAATGAAAAATACTTCCATTGAGGTAACAAAAGAGGGAAGGGCTGCAGTGGATCTGTGTGTTTAGGTGGTACACTTGGACCTCTTCATCAGCAGGAACCCTTGTCCAATGCTGCTGAAAGAATTAAAAGAGGTAATAAGAGTAGTTTATGAACTAAACATGAAAATTGCTTATAATACACTGTTTTATCAAACTAAATGTCATCCAGTTAGAATTTATATCTACATATGCTACCCATGCAATGAACATGTTCTCCACCTTCTTAGGGTAAGTCTGCATGTTGTCCACCTTATAGAGGCACGTGGAAGCACACAAGTTAAATAATATAACTAAATAAAGGTATAGAAGGAGCATAGTTCATAAAAAATACCTTTAATAGACCTGCATCGTCAGACAAATGGAAAATTAATAAAAAGTTTAAACTTTTTATTTACTTTCAGTGGTACTGTACATGTTATCATTTGTGCATTTTTCTTGGCACCATCCAAAAGGTTTTTACTGTAACTGGCAAGTAGACATGTGCGATTCGTTTTGTTCCAAATTGTAATTCGGACACATTTTTGGATATTCGTACATTCAGATGCATATGAACTTTCGATTGACAGAAATAATGAATTTGAAGGAATCTGAGTATCTAATAACACAAATTTCGGATGCATCCAAATTTCTTTCCTGAATGAAGTTTTTTGTGTTAAGCATCAACCTTAAAAAACGGATTTTCGTTAGTGGTAGTATTTATGAACAAATTTTCGTTGCAGCAAAGTGGCATTAGACAAAGATCCCCCCACCCGGCAAAGCACCCTCCCCATGTTAAGGGCATGTGACCTGGTGTGGCACAGGGAAGGGGGGCGCATGTTGTCCCCCCCTTTTCCTGCCATGCCAGTGCCCAGATTACCAGTCACTGGTATGACTTTTGGGGGTAACCCCATGTTTTTTTTTACATTTGGGGTCCCCCCTAAGATTCCTACCAGACCTAAAGGTCCACTACTGATTGACAGCAGCAGAGGGTGGGTACAATTCTAGTTTGCTATTGGCTATTGCAAATTGGAATAGCCAATAGGAATCTAGCAATGCATTCCTATGGCCAAAATTTTTTATTTTATTTTTTTCTATTCTGACACGGCTCCGTGTCAGAATAAGAAAAAAATAGAAAAAGCAGTGTTTCTCTCCTTGGCGGCTGGGAGCGGAAGACTTCCTGAGCGCCCGGGAGAGTTAGGCTTTTTTTTTTTTCTTTTTTTTTACAGCAGCAGAACCAGCGGCCAATAGAAAACTGTTGGGTGGAGCTAGCTGTCATTGCTAGCTTCGCACAATCGTTTTCTATTTTTATTTTTCTACTTTTTTAACTGTTTTTCTGTTCTGCTCGGTCCCACAGAGAGACCGAGCAGAACAAGCGAGCCGAATGCCTGCTCTGCGGCATTCGGCTGTTCACTCACAGCTGTTCGCCATCTATGAGAATAGACCGAAGAGCAGCGTGTAGCCTGCCGGAGGTTCGGCTCAGCCCATCCACATGTTGGATCGGCTGAGTCGAACTCCCTCTGCACTTTGGGTTGGCCGAACATGCTGAGCATGTTCAGCCGACCCGAAGCCACCCGATGTACGGCTGATTTCAGCCGATATACGGCTGAAATCAGCCGTACTAGCCTGAAGTGAATAGCTGAACAGCGTTCGGCTCACTTCACTTCAGGTCGGTCTTTCACTCGGCTGCCTACGGCAGTTTAGTGAGTAGACCACATTGTCTTTTGAGCAAGTGTCAGCAACATACTGACTTATTACATTGGTTTAAACAGTGCTACCCTCAGAGTCAATAAGAAAATCACCTTTTCTGTGCAACCACTCAATTATAAATTTAAGCAGTACAGACAAAAAGAGATTTAGGTTAAGAGAAAAAAAGGACAATTCATAAATAAATTTAAAAATTGTTCTCTTTAATTAATTATTCATTAAATACCTATGGTACAGATATTAAAAGAAAAAAAAGAAAGAAAAAGAAAAAAACCAACCTTTTTGAGGTCTGAGCATATAAAAGAAAAAAATATTAAATAACAAAATATAATTTATTTGTTTATTAATTTAAGGAAAAGTGGGGCATTAGTAATGTAGCCTGTGCCAACGTGTTGCATCCTGGGAAGTTATTATACGCAGTGCATTGCTGGGAAATCTCATCAGTAATCTCATGAAATTTCAGGGAAAGGCATTTTCCTCCCCTGAGATATGTGTATGGTCCCATGTCCTATTCACATGTGCCAGAGTTCCAGGAAGTAAAGGGAGATATAGTAATCTGCCCTTGGTAGATTGGCCACTGTGAGGAAAAGAAAAATAAGGTATGACAAGAATAAAAAGCCTGCAATTATCTAGAAGAATCTGTTTGTGGATTGCTGTTCATAAAATATTTCCAAAGGTGTATTCTTTGTCATTTCAAAGATTTAGGTAAAGTTCCTCTTCAACTTTATGTTGACCCAATTGTTGTTTGTTGATGGTGTTGTTGTTATCATTGTTGTGTCTCTGACACTTGCAAAAATCAATAAAAATTATCTTTAAAAAAAATAAAGTTCCTCTTTAACTTGTTACAGCCGATTACGGATGGGTTCAGATTCGGACCAAACCTTTGCACATTCTGCTGCTGTCCAATCAGCTGTGGCCAGGGAATCCCCTGTCCTCAGCAGGGTTCAAACCAGCTTTGGTCTGAATCTGAGCTCATCTCCATAGCTGATGTACTACATTTGAAACATTTTTAATTCCAAGCCAATAGTTTGCTGTTTTCTGTTGTTTGAGGATGTGTTAAATTCCCAAAGCAGATTCACCTATGCATTTCCCTGACTGGATTACATTACCTCCGTTTACACAACATCGAGGTTTCCCGTTCTTCATTTTTCAACCCAGGTCTCTTCATGATGTACATTAGGACCATTTGGTGGCATATTCAGTACAGTAAATAGCAATGTGCAAACGATAGAAATCTATAACAAAAATCAGAGTTGATATTTAGTTACATTTACTAATGTAAACTAAAGTTTGATTGGAGTCATAAATGACTGCATACTGCTTCTTGCATTGATTAATTGAATAAGGCTGATGGTGCTTACCAAGAAATAACCTTTTCTATGGCCACACTTTTTCTCTACTCAGAAATAAGATGACAATGCAAAAATATGTTTTAAAAAAAAATTGATCATTCAAAAAGGCTACACAAAAAAATTATATCTGAAATTAACTAGCGAGGATGTTTGACCAGTCAACAAATTACAGTTTGGAAGCACATAATTAATACAACTAAAGTAAGGGATACATTTATTTAAGTTCCTGATGGTGATGTACGATAGTCTTGATTTTAAAATACTGTCAAGCATGTTACAAAATGTGTCCACATTGAGAATTTGTTTTGACGATGCAGCTAATATGACTTACATCTGGATTTGGCCTGGATTAGTCATGCTTCTCTTTGTATGGACACAGAAGTATCAGACAGAGCAGAAACTCTGTGGGATGGACATTAGAGAGTCGTGCCTATTACAATGTACAAGTCTTCACATTTTGGAAATAAGTGATCCCTAATTGCTTTTTATATCCAAGGATTCATTATAGGCGAAAACCAGAGGTCAGATAGTAGACCTGCTCCACTGGAAATGGTTTAGATTAGTCTTCTTTCACAATCCTTCTTCAAACTCAATTCATATTTCTATTTCACTTGAAGTTAATGTTTCTTCCATATACCAGTTCTGGGACTACATTATATACATATATAGTACTATGGGATTATAACTGTAGACTGTAAGTGCCTTGACAATGTAGTCCTTTTTAGCAGTAATCTAAACAAAAACACTGGCCTAGTTAATTAAAATGGATTATTTCTTGTGACTAAAGATAAGATTTGCCAGCATTGGGATTGAAACCTAGATCAGATTCATCATGGCAGAAATCTCACTTATATACACTGCATGGCCAGAAAAAAGTCACACACTCTCTAATATTTTGTTGGACCACCTTTAGTTTTGATTACAGTGTGCATGCGCTGTGGCATCATTTCAATATGCTTATGCAATGTCACAACATTTATTTCCATCCAGAGTTGCATTAAATTTTCACCAAGATCTTGCAGTGATGATGGGAGAGTCGGACAGCGTAAAGTCTTCTCCAGCATATCACATGGATTCTCAATGGGGTCAAGGTCTGGACTCTGTGGTGGCCAATCCATGTGCAAAATATATGGCTCATGCTCCCTGAATCACTTGTTCACAATTTGAGCCCGGTGAATCCTGGCATAGTCATTTTGGAATATGACTTTGCCATCAGGTATGAAAAAAATCCATTGATGGAAAAACCTGGTACTTCAGTATATTCAGGTAAGTAGCTTTTTTGAGCACATAACATTGCTGAACCTAGACCTATTATCCAATGGAATACCTTACCTATTTTTTTAGCTAAATTCAGGTGGTGACACTTTTATTTTGGCCATGCAGTGTATTTGTATCTGCACAGGGTTTACTTTGCTTGATAATGCCACATGTGTGCAGACCATTGGCAGGGATAATGGTTGACATACATCTCCTTGTGACAGGATCAAAGCAAGTAAAAACCAAGTAATTTTATATTAACCAACCTGTTTATTAATTTATCTTTTGCTAGCAAGCATCAGTATGTTCTGTAAGTAGACAATCATTCCTCCGAGCACACTGTGGAATGTATATATCTATCCATTAGTGATGCACCAATACTGTTACTAGTAACGGTGCCGATACCGAGTATTTGGGTGAGTACTTGTACTCGCCCAAATGCTCCGATACTTACCTCCGATACCAGTACTTCCTGTCAGAGGGATATCTCCCTCTGACCAGCAGTGCCGAGGGAGCATGTAGCCGGCTTCCTTTCTTTCAATAGAAAACCAGCTTCCCAGGCAATCAGGAAGTCAGGCAACCGGCCATGATCCGCCCTTCGACTTCCTGATCATAGGGGCACATTGCACTGGTATCGGTACTCTGTATTGGTGAGTACCAAAAAAAAAATCTTGGTTGGAGTTACTTTACCCATCTTCCTATATGTACCATTGGCTGTTGAATATTCAAGTATCATCATACTGGGATCACGGTTGTGACCTAAGAAATATTTTCATATGATACTGTTAAATAACCTGAGGGTCTCAGGGAGAGTGCTCAGACATGTTTGAGGGATTGTTTTTAATTTGTTACTCTTTGTTCTACATTACGTTTTATGTATATTAGTAGAGTTTATACATATCTATGTTATAAAAATTGTTTGGGAGTGGTGTATGTCCCTACTGAGAAATGCCATGCAGCCCTTTGCTGGAGTTCATGCATGTAGAAATAAAGTTGTGACAAAGAAGCTGCAAAAAAAAAAAAAGCAGCAAAGTATGAACAAAAGGAGAAAACAAGTATTGGGTTACAAAAATATGACAGTTGTTTATGATACACAGTGCTTTCAGATAGGATTTACATTTACCTTAAAGACGAACTATGGTCTCCCATAAAAGATTATGTGCTGCAGCTTCTAATGCATCTGCACTTAAATGTTTCTCTTAGTCACCGTGCAAACTCCCACAAATACTCATTGATCCTGCCAGTGAAATCCACCTCATGCAGATTTGTGGGAAGGTTTGGCAATGATACTGCACAGCTCCTGAATTCAGAGTGGAGTTGCCACTCTTATGTAAGCTGTCCCTGCTTAATCTATAGTAGGATGGAAAAATGTTGCAGGGGGCATAGCTATCAGCATCACTGCTGATTTACAAAGCTGTAGATTGTCAATCAGCACCTGGCTACACCTAGTGCTGCCCAATGCATTCTGAAACCCTATCAGTGTGAGGTACAGTGTTATGGAGGGGAAGTAAAATTGAGAAAAAAATAAAAGAGGATTTTGTTCAGTTGATGTAGGTAAGGGGGGTTTTTCCTTTACTTTTTGAGGCTTGTGTATCCCATGCGGGTTTATTTCTAAGACTTCACCCAAGATATAGAAGAGCATTGCCATTCACATGGACCTAGTGCCCCTAGATGGTGCTGAAGAGTACATTAATTTTCTGTACCCCTTAGCTCCATCTAGTGACGCTATTGCTATGTGAACAGTGTCTGCAGTTATATGCTTGGAGGACATTTTATAAATAAACCTGGATTTGATACTTGTTTGTCATACAGGAGCCTTTAGTTGTGCTTTAAACCTTACTTATGGTACCTTAGACTCCTTTTACCCTCAAAGAGCTAATTGTTTTTCAGTTTTCTTTACACTATTGTTTTTCTCCATTTTCTCAGAAATATATTTACATTCTGCCAACGAGCATAGCAAATTGTGAATAAGATGTACTGCTATTTTGACATTTATTTTGATAAGACATGGATTAAGGTAACATAATCTAAGGTAGTCTGCTGTTTTAGAAAGTATACATTATTTTATCAATTTAAGTCTCTAAAAAATCCTGTGGATCACATTCAATATAAACTAATCCACTTGTCGAACATTTCCATGTTAGGTAGTCTGTTTTGCTGAAACTCACATGTACAGTAATTACAAACTTTTGAGCCTTAAAAATATTCATCAAAATAACAGTACATGTCAGATATCACTTTGCACAAATCAGAAATCACAATACACGCAAATATCACTTATTCAGCTCATATTTATTTGTCCTTGCCAGTTGTTCAAATGCATCTTACATTGCACAGCAGCTGATGAGTTCCCAAATTTCATTGCCCAAAACAGCAATCTGGCCCCCACATTTTTCCCCCCAAAGCAGCAATTTTGTTTGCTCAAAAAACTTGTTCCCCAGATAATTCAGCCCGCAATACTGTTCCCACAATAAATCCGCACACCTTTCACTAACAACCTTCGAAAACACATTCTGTCCCACAGCAACCCCTTAGCCCATGCTCTGTTCTTTAACAGCCCTCCAGTCCTTACATTCTGTCTTCACCAACAACCCTTCAGTCCTTACATTCTGTCTTCACCAATAGCCCTTTAGTCCTTACACTCTGGGGGGAATTGATCAAAATAGGAGCAGACAAAAACTGGATCAGCTGTGCATGACAACCAATTAGCTTCTCTCTTCAGTTAGGATTTGAAAATAAAACGGAGACGCTGATTGGTGAGACAGCTGCTCCAGTTTTTGTCTGCTCCAGTTTTGATAAATTCCCCTCTCTGTCTTCACCAACAACCCTTTAGTCCTTACTCTCAGTTCTACAACAACCCTTTAAACCAAACACTTAGAAACAAATTTGAAACCCCTCTAGTGCACATAGGCTCTTTGTTTCACAATGCAATAACTTCAATTAAAAGTCAGACTCTTTATACTTTCAAAAGGTTTTATACGGAACCATAAATCCTTGTGTCATCATATATAAGCATGAATATATACGATTATTTTTTTTATATATATACCTACCAGAAAAAATGCCATCTTAGAACTAATTGTCACTAATAATGCATAGTTAATCGAGTATATTGTAATTGGGGAGTCATTGGATAATAGTGATCACAATGTGATTACTTTTAAAGTTTAAATTTCTATCACAATGATGTGCTCCGTAAAGTACAAATTACAATACAGTTTGCAAGGAATGTGTGACTAATGGAAGAAAGAATGAGCTGTAATGATTCAACGAGAGAATACATTAAAAACACTCCGTGTCACTGTCAGACAGAAAAATATTATTTTAGGACTTGTTTAACGTAACTAGGAGAAAGAAGATTGCAAAGTTTAAGAATATGACCTTTCTTTCTAACAGAACAATTTCACACATCAATTTAGCTTTACTGCATTGAAAGAAAAGTGCCCATACATATTTCTATGTTTCTTAAATATACTATCAGTATATTATTAAAGGTGCACTCTAATCAAAATGAAGGATGCTCTAAAATTTATACAGAGAAAACAGCTTTCGTGCTAAGGACATTACTTTTCATCCAGACATAAGTGAATTTCACCAGGCCTGCTGCCTATAACTAGGCCTCTGCTTTGGATTGAGATTCAACATGAGTTCACCCTGAATACAGCCTATTTGCAATTTAGCAAGCAGGTGAACAAACAAACCACAATTGGCCAGTTCAAATGCACGAACCTCCGGCTAAAGCTCGTACACAAATACTAGCCAGAAGACTGTCATTAAGTGGCATTTGCACTACTGCGGCAAAATAACATGACAGATCCCTGAGTGCTTTTGTTTGCAAACAAGTTGGTTGGCATCCGGGGTGACATCATTAACTAAATATGGTCAAGACCATATTTGGTCAATGACATCACCCAGGATCCCCAGGCCATTTGTTAAGATACAAGCCAGCGGGAATTTGCCATTTAGAAGCAATAGTGCTATCGTTTCTAAATGACAAATGTCCTGGTTTGTTGACAAACATAAGTCAGCAGGGATCTGTCATTTAGAAGTGATAGTGCTACAATCCCGCCTGCTTTTTGTAAAAGAAAAAAATTACTTTTAAAGGAGTACATTGTAATCCTCTGCAACTTCATGTGCAGGTTTAAGGCATCCCCACAGCATGCTATTTAAATAATGTTTGCATTTTTATTGCTGCCCTTTAAAGTTACATTACAGTCACAATTCCCCCCCACCCCCCAATGATGCTTTAAGCACTTACCTTAAAATGATGCCTCTTGATCATCTTCTTAATGATGCCTTAAATGATGCCTCTCCGATCATCTTCTTCCTTACACTTGTATTCAGGAGTCCCTCCAGTGCTGGTACCGGTCTCTGATCCAGCGCTGACTGCTGTGTCTTCTGTGTCCCACGGTGTCTGTCCGACATGCAGGCTCCCGACTGCGTGTGTTGACTTACACTGTCTCTCCTCTTCTCCCCACCGAAGATCTCTACTGTTCATGTGCCTGTCCCATCATCCTGCTCGGTCGCTCGAGAGGCTCCAGATCTTCAGAGGGGAGCGAGCAGCGGAGAAGGAATTAAGGAATTGCCTTTGTGGTAACTTTTTTATTTTTTACATGTTTTTGCATATATTTACTGCTTGCTAGCAGTAGATATATGCAAAAAAAACCAAGAGTTTAATTATACTTTAGGCCACATTATAAGAACTCCTCTCTGCTGAACTGTATTTTTTTTTACTGCCCTCCATGGCAGTGCCCAGCTCCCCATGCCCTTTTTTAGCAAAAGATTGCAAAGAAGCCTTTGAAAAAGCCAGAAGAAAATAACCAGATTTCGCTCTCATATACTTTAATGGGGTTTGGCACCATGTTCAAGTTTAGTGGATTTTTTCTGGGTTTGCTTATCCTCCTCTAAACTGATATTTGCGCGGTTACTTATCCCTACCTATAACCATCTTACTGCTAGTAATATATTATGGTATTCTAAGAACATCTCAGTTATGTACATGCCAAAATAATTAAAGTCAGGATAGTATTAAACTGAAAAACAAGCAGGAATAGCTACTATACAAAAACACTTTAGTCACCTAAAGAATAAAAGTAACAAAAATGCATATACCAGCAAAGATTTCTAATGATAAATGTAATGAAAATCTTCACCATTTTATAAAATGAGGAATAATTGTAAAATGTAAAGTTCAAGCAAACTATTTATTTTTTCCAGCCTGAAATTAAGCTTTGCCCACATATGCAGTAGATGTTCCATATGTCTGGAAACTGGCCAGATACCAAATAAGCAGGGGCCTGGTGCTGTTGAGCAATGGATGTTACATATGTGCAGGGAATTATCAAAGAAAGAAAATACAAAAACAAAGGTCTAATGAGTAGTGTATATTATATATGTGATGTAAGTGATCAGAGAAAAGACGTAAATGCCGGTGTAATCATGGAGTAATCAGACACAGCAGTAGCAGGCTCTTCTATTTCAACTTTAGCCACATGCCAAAGGAACCAGTGTACCATCTCTATGCCACCAAAGTCACAGGGAAATTGCAGGAGATGAGTAAGCATCATCATAGAAAGAAGCCTCTTTTCACGCATCAATTGGTGCATACAAACAAATCTCTCACTATGAAATCCACACAGTCAAAACATCCACCCAGACTGGAGGAATGGTCAGTTTAATCAGCACACAGACATGTAAGGGGTACTTTATATGGGCAAATGTTCCATACTTTTAGATACATACAGCTTGTACCTTTAAATCGGAAAGTTGCTTGTCGTGTTCATTTGACTTCATTCTGACCTGCAATTGACCTCTACATTGCATAAAGCTGCTTCAATCTACCTCTGCATTCCAGTTAGTTGTATCTCTAGGAAAAATATTTGTTTTATGTTTTGGATAAAGTTGGAAGAGGTTAGATCCAAGTATTTACTGCTGTCTGAGTCCCGATTGGACAGATTCTCCTCTCTCTTCAAGCTCGTGACCCAACACAGAAAGTGAGGAGAAATGCAAAATTTTCCAGAACAACATTGTTTCTACTTTTAAAGGACCCCAACTGATTGGCATTAAGCAAATGTGATACCAAGAGTCAAAAAAGGGATGTGTGAGATGTATTCCAGGAAATTGCAGACCAGTCACTTAAATAGTATGTAAAATATCTGAGGGGCTGGTAAAGACTATATTCAAGAATATGTTAGTGGAAATAATATCATAAGTAAAAACAAGCATAGATTTATGAAGATCATTCTTGTCAGACCAGCCTGTTAGCATTCTATGAGGAAGTGGGTAGGAATTTAGATGGAGGAATGCCAGTGGACAAAATAAGGTCTTTTGGTGAAGAAATTGTATGTACATGGATAGAAAATTGGTTACAGAATGTTTACAGAGAGTAGTGATGAATGAGTCCCAGAGCTTTGTATTGGGACCTGTGCCAGTGTGTAACATGTTTATTTTTATATTGAAGTTGGAATTAAAGTTATATTAAAGTCAAAAGGTTTTTAAGCTATTTCAAATGATGATGAAATCACTTAGAATGGATGCTGCTTCTTGATGTTTAAAAGTTTTAGTTTCCTGCAGAATCAGCTCATATCTTGAACACTGTTTGAGGGCAAGTTGAGGGCAGAGATGTAGCAGCCCCCCATGTTTTTCCCCCCATTTTGTGGGGGTTGTGTCCCCCCGTAAAATTCCTACCAGACCTAAAAGGCCTGGTATGACTTTGGGGTCCCTCCTAACCATTCTACCAGACCTAAATGGTCTGGTATGGTTTGAGCGGGGATCCCACACTGTCTTTTATTTATTTTATTTTTTACATTTTTAAAATTATTTTTATAACTATGTTTTTTTTTATTTTTTTTACATTTGTTTACATTTTTCTTCTCTGAACATGCTGCTGTGGCACACTGAGGTGCCTTCTGGCTTCCTCAGGGGTGCCTTGAAATTTTGTGATGGTAGAACTCTGATGTGAATGGGGAACTGTAATGTAAAAGGAAGGATTCTGATATGAAAAGGGGGCTCTGATGTAAAGGGGATTTCTAATGTGAGAGGGGGCTCTTGATCTGAAGGGTGGCTCTTGATGTAAAGGGGTTTCTATTTTGAAGGGGGCTTCTAATGCAAAAGCAGGAGGCTTCTAATGTGAATTGGGCCTACTGATGTAAAGGGGGATTCTGATGAGAAAGGAAGAAATATAATGTGAAAGGGGGGCTTTGATGTGAAGGGGACTGTTGATTTGCATGGGGTCCCCCCCCTTACATTTGACTGGGTGCCTCAAGATTTTGCATAGTTTTTAAGAGTGCCGTGACTGAAAAAAGGTTGAGAAACACTGCAGTACACAACGTAGTCCATTTCAACCGGATTAACACAAAAGAGTAAAATATTCCATTACTTATACTAATGTATACTTCCTTCTTTGAACACGCAAGCAAAGTTGCAATTCCCGCAATGCTCATCCTGCCACATCTGGTGTTCAGTTATTTCATTTAAGCTGTCTGTCTTCACTATTATCCTGCTGACAAACTTTGTTAATATCTGTCCTGTTTCTTATAAAAGTGCAGGCTATATGATGCTGGCTCTGACTGCGAAGTCAATTACATGGAAAACACAGGTGTACCTACTATACTTGTAACTGTCAAGTCTAATCAAAAGTAATAAGCCATGGAACTAAACAAGAGTGATAAATGGCCAACTAAATTTACAACATTCTAGACCTTTTTATTAAATTGAACTATACTGCTTTTTTTTCTCCAAACATTTTTTATTTAGGAAAATTTTTACAAAGTATATCCGCCTGATAAGATCTGGTTAGCATATTGCTCATCAATTTCTTCATCACTTTGCTGATATTAGACTGGATAGAATGAAATCCAATTTTAACCTTCATAATTGGTAAGAATTCAGGAACAATCTTTGGGTTCTATTGGTCCATTACTCAGTTGGTTCTTCTGATGGCATATTACTTATAGAGGTTTGCCATGCAAACCAAAAATATTAATGAATCTCATTAAGCAGTATAGAAAAAAATAAAACTGGTTCCACCACAACTCCAATTCCAGGCACACTCCACACACAATTTTTATTTATTTTTTAAATCCTGTTATTTCCATTAAAACCCAACAGAGCAGACATAACAATCTTTATACCGGCATATCCACAATCATCAGAACACACAGAGTCATTGTCCCCTCTGCGCCAGCAGCAGCCACACAGCCCCAGCCCAGAATTACCCCTCCTCTCCAGGCACACAGCCTCCTGGGAATTGCAGTCTCCACACTCCCCCACAGCACAGCCTGTTCCAGTCTCTGCAATTCCCCCAAATCTCTGCGTGGCAGGAAGTGTAAAGGTCAGTTAATGATATACAATCAGGATATTTATTAGTCACATAGCAACACATGTATATAGGGGCTACATTCTCATGCTAGTACCCCAGTATATGTAGGTGAAGCCCGGTGCGTGCATTGCAAACAGGAAATATTGTTTATCTGCAAATATGACCAGACCTAAAGTTGTTAAAAATGACAAAATACCATGTTCCAGCAACTTTGCTAGTGAACTAAAAACAGAGTTGGAGCCTAAATAAACCATAAACAAAATATTTTGAAGATAAACAAGCACTTTATAAACTACTTAATAGTTTAAACAATTTGAACATTTGTTCAGGCTCACATGAAAACTGTTTGGCTGAAGTTAGCAATTTGAAGACTTGTGATGATTCTTTCTGCCTTTGCAATTAAAATAGAGAAAATGTCATGGACAAAAAAAATATTGAATGAGCAGTTGAAACAGAACAGCTTTCTATACTAGTCACATCTGGATGACTGTGGGTATTCTATTTGTTCACTAACTTTTAAATGTCTGACTACAAAAAAGTAGAACTACAATACTAACTGCCATATTCAATACAATCACACACACTGTAGACAGAATATTTGAAGGGGAACTCCATTCAGTACTTTTTCTTTGGATAGTTTTGGGTAGAATGGGGAAGAGTTAGAACATCTGTCAGGTCAGGTCTTTCCATCTGTACTGGTGACCATTGTCAGTAATACAGAAAATAATGGGGTAGGTAATATTCTAAATTTGGAATGACAGTAGATGATAGATCTCTCAACAAGCACATTTGTAGCAGTGACAGCTGTCAAAGATGGAATTTCCTCTGGCTTTTGCAAGATTCCTTTCCACTTAGTTGTGTCTCCAAGACAAGAAGTGAAGGTATGTTGCATCTTCAAATGGGCAGACAGACAGCAACAAATTCTAGCAGAGGTTCTATACCTTGCCCAGTTTATACAGAAAAACTAAAGTTTTTACTGGAGTTCCACCATAAAGTGTTACCTAATTACAAAGTGAAGTAGGTTGGTGTCCATTATAAAAAGCTTCTCACGCACAGAATTCAAATGCACAGAAATGCATCATATGTCCTTGTTTTTGATTTAACATTTATTTGGAATACTACGTCTTTTTTTTTAAAGCATGCTAAGCTACAGTACATAGGACTAAATGGCATTTGTGTCACTGTGGGATTTCTACATGAAATATACTGTATATTCATGCAGTAAGGGCTCGTTCACACTAGAACAGCGAATGGCATTTTTCAGCAACTCCATTCAAGTGACCATCATTTGAATGGAGTATACAGTTTGTACACTCCAAATACAGTTAAAAAAAGTAAACAGTGACTAGCGTTGTAACCAGGGGCGTAACTAGAAATTACAGGGCCCCATAGCAAAATTTTGTATGGGGCCCTGTGATTTCTAGATAAGTCCTCCTGATAACCCAAACAGACCACCTGAGGGTGACCCTGCAGAGCCCACCATAGACGCTCTATGTTGAGCTCTGCAGGGTATCAGGTGGGCGGTCAAGCCCTCTTACCTGTCTGGCCGATCCTCTGTCCGCCTCCTTCTCCTCCACGATCGCTTGCCCGCCTCCTCCATCACTGGGCCCCACCTCCTCGATTGACGGGCCAGCCTCCCCATCGCTAAGACCTGCCTCCTCGATCGCTGGGCCCCGCCTCCTCCATCGCTGCCGATGATGGGCACGGCCACCTCCCCCGAAGCTGTCATCCACTCAGCAGCTGTGAGGAGGTATGCGCCGTTGTACATGTGAATGGCTGCATGTTTTTCCTCACAGCCGCCAGTGACAGCCAGCAGCCTGAAATGCCTTAGCGACCCGGCGGCCCGCACGGCATTAGGGGGATGTCCTGGCCGGGCCCCCCTGTGCCCCGGGGCCCCATAGCGGCCGCCTGGGTCGCTATGGTGATTGTTATGCCACTGGCTGTAACAGTGCAAGGCACCGTGGGTCACCACTGCCACTCACCGGACACTAGCCACACAATAAATCGATTACCATGAATGAGCCCTAAAGAGTAAATATGTAGAGAATGTTAATGAATATAGCAAAGTTGTAACATTTATGTCTGACTGTGAGTCCTTTCAGGGCAAAGTGTGTACTGATTACATCCATCAGGTTGGCAGCAGACGTTTGTTTATTTACATGACTAACCAGGTACCTATTATTGCTTAAAGTGAACGTAAACCGCCAGCAAACAAAACATTTTTTGGATTTTTGCCATATTGTGCAAGTATGCAAAGCATATTTACACACTATTGCACAATTACAAAGTAAAGAGATTTCTTCCAGTCCTGCGATGTAGCACTCCCCTCTATGGCCACAGCTTCCACCTCCCCCTGGTCTTCTTGTCGATTCAAAATCAGTAGCCATTTTGATTGGCCGAGCTGCGATAATGCAACTCCTGCACATGCACAAGGGAATTACTTCATCCTGGAACATACTTGTGCAGAGACTACACTGAGCAGAGCTGGTGGCAGGCTTAGGGTACACTCAGAAAAAGAAAATGCTGAAAGATAAGAAGAAGCATTTATGACAGAAGAGACATAGAGTCTTGTCCATCATTAAAGCATTCCTGTCTGTGTTTTTATAAAACAGGAGTTTACTTCCACTTACAAAAATTTAATACAATAAATTGCAAATAAAATCAAGTTAGGAAAGTGTTATCTAGTCACTTGTGGTTCTTGATTTTTTTTGCCTCTAGCATAGACACAAAGCATTTTGCAATTTTCAAAGTAGAAATTCAATCTCCTGTATTTATTGACTCTTATCAAATTATTTCAAAATTGTGCGGCTACCAGGGATTTTCTTTAGAACAAACACATTTAATACCCTCCCCCCCCCCCCTTCAAAGCAGAGGAATGCATTGTGATCATCATAATGCGGTGGCTGACATTTGAACTATTAAAGCTGAATTCTTTGGAATCTTCCACTGCAGCAAACACTGCTGACATGCTAATTTCCTTGCTTAAAGGAGAAGTATGAGGTGAGTGGTTTCCACTCATCCTCATAGTTAGAGCTGACCTGTGACAAAGAAGTTGTCACAGGTCGGCTCTATCGATCGGGAAGTGAGCAGAAACATGCAGCCGATCCGCTCACTTCCCGATCGTCTCCCTGCAGTGAGCAGTGACGGTCAGTAACCGCTCTCTTCAGGGATTCCGCCCTCTGATCCTCCAGCGCTGAGTGGAGGAGCGAACGGGGGAGGGGCGGGCACAGCTAGCTCTGCCTCTGGCTCTGCAAAGCCCGCTGTCACTCACGAAGCTCGGTGGATCTCAACAGCATTGTCAGGATCCATCCCGGCTACGGTGCTCTCAGTATATCACGAGCAATAGCCCGCTATATACTGAGCTTTGGGTCACGGGAGGCTGCTAGTATATGTCCTCCCGTGACTAAAGAAAAGTATGGGGGAAAAAACTCACCCCATAGTTCTCTTTTAAGATGGCAGAAGGAAAAAGTTAATGTAAAATGTTTAAAATAGTCATAATATGTATCTCTGCTCTGTATTAAAGAGGAACTTCACCCTTATGTTAAAAATTACATCAAAGAAACCTTTAGAAATGTTTATTATTGAAAATCTAAAGACAAATACATATAGATCATTTCAGGCTTTTTATTCTTTGCATACCTTATTTTTCTTTTCCTGCCATTCTTTGCACAGTGGCCATTTTCACTAAGGGCAGATTAATCCATGTCCCTTTACTTCCTGGAACTCTGGGTCTGTCTCCTGGAACATGTGACAGTGTACATCAACTGAGCGGGGAAAAATGCCTTTCCTCAAGATCATCTGATTTTGCAGTTTACAGATAAGATTTCCCAGGAAAGCACTGGTGATGTAGCCTTCCCAGAAAGTGTCTGTGTGGCCAGGGCTACATCACCAGTGCCTCACTCAACCAGGAAGTGGGAAAAGAGTAATTGTAAGTAAAAGCAACAAATGTTTCTTTAACAGAATGTAAGATGATTTCATATCAGCATGCAGAACTGCAGGCAAAATTAGGTTTTTAGTTAAAGGGGTTAAAGGTCCACTTCAAAGAAGAACTCCAGTTGATGTACTGTAAAAATGAACTGCTCGTTTTGGTCTAGGGGCTAAATTAAATCAGATATTCTTACCTGATCCTCAGTGCCACCTTGCTGCTAGACTGGTCCCCACAGCCTCTTCACCCCCAGGCTTCGGCGATCTTAGGACCTGTGATGTCATCACGTCTACCTCAGCTCCATTAGATGGAGGATGCTGAGGGACATTCCACCATCAGAGCAGAAGGAGAGAGAGGTGAGCACTCACAGCCACAGGACCAGTTGAGTGATTTTTTTTAATTTTAGCACCTAGACCAAAATGAGCAGTTGACCCTTCCAGTGCAGGGGTAGTCCCACTGCAAGGGTTAATTTTCACATTTCCTGGAGTACTTCTTTAAGATCTGTTTATCATCACAGATAGTATGCATAGTTGTTTCAAGTTAAAGTTATTTACTTTTCCTTCAATAAGTACTCAATTTACAAGAGAGCCCCTACTAAATGTAATTATTTCTGTAGCTCATGACACATAAGCATGCTTGTTTTGTTCTATCTATAATAATTACATTTTAAAAAATGATGGGGATAATTTTTGACACTCCTTTCTCTATAACACAAAATGATTTCCAGTAATTATAATGAAATGAAATTAATAACAATGATGGTGCTGGCTCTATCAAAGTGATGTTGGTGCCAGAATTATGCAGGAACAGTCAAGCAGGAGGTCAATCTGCCATTGCTCACTGCTCAAGGAACCCTTAGCAATCTCTGGAGAAACCTGTGTTGAAAAAAAATGATTTGAAGCCTCAGAACGACTAATTGATGTTATATGAAATTAAAAGGAAAATGTGTTTTATTATATATGTGTTTTTTTTGCCTAAATGAAGTTTGTATTATTATTTTACTACATAGAGTTTGTATGTTAGTCATTTCCATTGAGTCTCTTTTTCAGGACACATGGGGGTGTTCTTCATATATTTCCAAACAAAACAGCTGCAAAATAACTAACTGTATATTATTCTTGTAGATAGGCCCAGATTCCCGTTGCAGTAGGGTGAGGGTGCTCTCCGCACACCTTTCAGCAATCCCGGCCAGTACACAGGGATGGTGCTTGCAGTAACTCCACGGATGGCACCGTGCAAAACGAACAGTTGACATTTTAATTGATAAAAAAATTAAATAAATAAAGATAATATGAAATAATTAAATAAAAAAATAAAAAGGTAATTAAAAAAAGGTTATAAAAATGAATAAGTCCTTTTCATTGGACCATGGTGTCACGACAATCGAGAGAAGCCGACGTTTCGGGGCCACGCAGGGTCCCTTTCTCAAGGCAGAAAAGTCACATTTTCTGCCT